>NC_054485.1:6685624-6687654 GCF_017639515.1 Carcharodon carcharias
GCCCCTCTCTCTCGCCCCCCCTCTCCCCCCCTCTCACTCGCCCCCCCCTCGCCCCCTGTCTCGCGCCCCCCCTCGCCCCCTGCCCTCCGCCCCCCCTCGCCCCCTCTCTCTCGCCCCCCCTCGCCCCCTCTCTCTCGCCCCCCCTCGCCCCCTCTCTCTCGCCCCCCTCGCCCCCTCTCTCTCGCCCCCCCTCGCCCCCTCTCTCTCGCCCCCCCTTCGCCCCCCTCTCTCTCGCCCCCTCTCTCTCGCCCCCTCTCCTCGCCCCCTCCTCTCTCGCCCCCCTCTCTCGCCCCCCTCGCCCCCTCTCTCTCGCCCCCCCCTCGACACCTCTCTCTCGCCCCCCCTCCTCGCCCCCCCTCGCCCCCTCTCTCTCGCCCCCCCTCGCCCCCTCTCTCTCGCCCCCCCCTCGCCCCCTCTCTCTCGCCCCCCCTCGCCCCCTCTCTCTCGCCCCCCCTCGCCACCTCTCTCTCTCCCCCCCTCGCCCCCTCTCTCTCGCCCCCTCTCTCTCGCCCCCTCTCTCTCGCCCCCTCTCTCTCGCCCCCTCTCTCTCGCCCCCTCGCCCCCTCTCTCTCGCCCCCTCTCTCTCGCCCCCTCTCTCTCCCCCCCTCGCCCCCTCTCTCTCCCCCCCTCGCCCCCTCTCTCTCCCCCCCCCTCGCCCCCCTCTCCCTCCCCCCCTCGCCCCCCTCTCTCCCCCCCTCGCCCCCTCTCTCTCCCCCCCTCGCCCCCTCACTCTCCCCCCCTCCCCCTCTTCTCTCCCCCCCTCGCCCCCTCTCTCTCCCCCCCTCGCCCCCTCTCTCGCCCCCCCCTCGCCCCCTCTCTCTCCCCCCCTCGCCCCCCCCTCTCTCCCCCCCCTCGCCCCCTCTCTCTCCCCCCCTCGCCCCCCTCTCTCTCCCCCCCTCGCCCCCTCTCTCTCCCCCCCTCGCCCCCTCTCTCTCCCCCCTCGCCCCCTCTCTCTTCCCCCCCTCGCCCCCTCTCTCCCCCCCTCGCCCCCTCTCTCTCCCCCCCTCCCCCTCTCTCTCCCCCCCTCGCCCCCTCTCTCTCCCCCCCTCGCCCCCTCTCTCTCCCCCCCTCGCCCCCTCTCTCCTCCCCCCTCGCCCCCTCTCTCTCCCCCCCTCGCCCCTCTCTCTCTCTCCCCCCCTCGGCCCCTCTCTCTCTCCCCCCCGCCCCCTCTCTCCTCCTCCCCCTCGCCCCCTCTCTCTCTCCCCCCCCTCGCCCCTCTCTCTCTCCCCCCCTCGCCCCCTCTCTCTCTCCCCCCCCTCGCCCCCTCTCTCTCCCCCCCCTCGCCCCCTCTCTCTCTCCCCCCCCTCGCCCCCTCTCTCTCTCCCCCCCCTCGCCCCCTCTCTCTCTCCCTCCCCTCGCCCCCTCTCTCTCTTCCCTCCCCTCGCCCCCTCGCTCTCTCCCCCCCTCGCCCCCTCTCTCTCTCCCCCCCCTCGCCCCCTCTCTCTCCCCCCCTCGCCCCCTCTCTCTCCCCCCCTCGCCCCCTCTCTCTCCCCCCTCGCCCCCTCTCTCTCCCCCCCTCGCCCCCTCTCTCTCCCGCCCCCTCTCTCGCCCCCTCTCTCTCCCTCCCTCGCCCCCTCTCTCTCCCCCCCTCGCCCCCTCTCTCTCCCCCCCTCGCCCCCTCTCTCTCCCCCCCCTCGCCCCCTCTCTCTCCCCCCCTCGCCCCCTCTCTCTCCCCCCCTCGCCCCCTCTCTCTCCCCCCCTCGCCCCCTCTCTCTCCCCCCCTCGCCCCCTCTCTCTCCCCCCCCTCGCCCCCTCTCTCTCCCCCCCTCGCCCCCTCTCTCTCTCCCCCCCTCGCCCCCTCTCTCTCCCCCCCTCGCCCCCTCTCTCTCTCCCCCCCTCGCCCCCTCTCTCTCTCCCCCCCTCGCCCCCTCTCTCTCTCCCCCCTCGCCCCCTCTCTCTCTCCCCCCTCGCCCCCTCTCTCTCTCCCCCCTCGCCCCCTCTCTCTCTCCCCCCCTCGCCCCCTCTCTCTCCCCCCCTCGCCCCCTCTCTCTCCCCCCCTCGCCCCCTCTCTCTCCCCCCCTCGCCCCCTC
>NC_054485.1:6721852-6866852 GCF_017639515.1 Carcharodon carcharias
CTCTCCCCCCCTCGCCCCCTCTCTCTCTCTCTCCCACCCCCTCTCTCTCTCTCTCCCACCCCCTCTCTCTCTCTCTCCCACCCCCTCTCTCCCTCTCTCCCTGCGCCCTCTCTCTCTCTCTCCCCACCCTCTCTCTCTCTCTCCCACCCCCCTCTCTCTCTCTCTCCTCCGCCCTCTCTCTCTCTCTCCTCCGCCCTCTCTCTCTCTCTCTCCACCCCCCTCTCTCTCTCTCTCTCCACCTCCCTCTCTCTCTCTCTCTCTCCACCTCCCTCTCTCTCTCTCCCACCCCCTCTCTCTCTCTCTCCCTCCCCCTCTCTCTCTCTCTCCCACCCCCTCTCTCTCTCTCTCCCACCCCCTCTCTCTCTCTCTCCCACCCCCTCTCTTTCCCTCACCACCCCCAAGTCTGGGCTGTTTGTTTTTGCTGCAGTTATTTTCATTTCACTGTGAGCTTGCTGATGTCTCTCTCTCTCTCTCTCTGTCTCTGTCTCTGTCTCTGGCCGGGGCAAATTAACATCAGCTGTCAATCCAAGCGTCCCCTTCTCCCCGGCATGTGAGTTAGGGGGGAGGGAGGGACGGAGGGGGTGGTGGGAGAGCGCACTCCCTGCAGTTTTAAATATGGATGTGTTTGGGGCTTTCCTCTCACACTTTCTAGCATTGTCAGGGGAGGACTGATCTGGGAAAATAGATTTGACCGCAGGCGGGGGCAACAACAACAATAACAACAACAACAACATATTATCTTAAGGCAGGTGGCCGGAGTGGGGACGGAGAAAGGGGGCAGCTCCTGCTCGGGACAGCCCCCGTGCCCCAAATTCTGACTCTGGCGTGTTCCAAAACGAGCTGGGCTCGAAGGCAGTTGGAAATTGTTGTGTCCCCTCTGGGGCCGAGTAGCTGAAAGGCAGGTCACACTGGCGGTCACATCGCAGCAACTCTCGGGTATCCAGTCCGTCCTGATCCAGGAGTCGTTGGCGTGTCTGGATGGTGAATTGTGTAGAGTGAAAGAGACTTTCCTGCATGAGCCTGTCCCGTGTCGATGAAATAATTCCAGGAGCGCTCTCGTTTCTTGAGAGAAGGGGAAAATCGGCTGTTTTCCTCGTTGTGTTAAACCGGGCCGGCACATCCTTTGGTCTTTAAAACCGATCGGTCGCGATTTACACACACACACACATATATATATATATATATGTGTGTGTGTGTGTGTGTGTGTGTGTGTATTGACCAGTTGGTCGGCGCGTTGCTAGTTTCAGGATCTTGGCTGCGAAAGTTTTTCTCTGGTTTGTAGAACGCGCGCCCGCAACCACCAAACCTTCAGCCAGCGGGGCCCCCGCCTGTCGGGGTATGTCAGTGGGTTTAGAAAATGCTGCTCCTGCGATCCGAAGCTGCCTCGCCTACAAGGTGCCCCGATGTGGCCGAGAGAACCCGCCCAAGCAAGTGTTAGCCTTCATCTGCAGCATCGTTTCACTCCACGGTTTTACCCAGCCTGGATTGGCACTCGCCCCTGGACCGTCTGCCACCGAAAAAGGGGGGCTTGTGATCCTGCCCTTCCGCACCTGGCTTGGAGGTTTATCCCAAAATATCCAGCTCAGTGTGGAAGGAACACAGCCTCGCTTCTCCAAATAGTCTTTGTAATCATGTCTTCCTTGTGACGCTGTAACTGTCCTCTTCCTATGCAACAGTAAAATGTACAGTAGCACAAAACGTCACAGACCTTTCTCCCCCCCCCCCCCCCCAATAATTTCCCATTTGGTCATTCGTCATCCTGAATTGCAACATCTAAAACAGGGAAGGTGCAGAATGGGGTAGGGCAGGTCTCTCTGAGAAGTGAAAGTGTTGGAGGGTGAAGAATCTCTCTCTCTGGTTGTGGCAGGAGTGTGTTTGAACACCCTCTGAAATCGGGAATTGTGTTGGTGTGATATGGGAGAACTTTGGGGTGGGGGGGGGAGTATTGTGGGAGCGAAATAACTGCCCTTCGTTATCCCATTGTAAGGCCTCAATGAATGGAGTGAAAGGTGTGATGTGAAGATCTGTCCCTTGGTTTACATTTCTTGAATTCTTTCCTTTAAAGTCGTGTTTTCCTTTAATTGCAGATATAATCTGTCTCCTGAGACTTCTGATCCTAAGGCGTGCTGGGTGTTGAGATCACTAATTGGATTTAAACTTGACGATTACCTGGAATTGATGAATGCCCGGGAAAGGAACATTGCAGCTGTCAGTGCTATAATGAGGACTGAAGCCTAAATGCATGCAGAGCAGTATTAAATCACCAGCAATTTGTCCATCACAAAAGCACAAATCTTTTGAAGGTACAGTACAAGTTGATGGCCTTTGTAAAACATATTCCGTTATCAGTCAGACCAAAAACTTTCAGGTTCCATATGGACCTGGTGTCCCACGGTGACACTTAAGCTCTTATATCCCAAAGTCATTTCCGTTTCATGAGATCCTCAGTGAGTGAACATCTGACTGCCCTTTGGACTACTCTCTTTAGACTGATTTTTCTGCTGTTGCTGCT
Organism: Carcharodon carcharias; assembly: GCF_017639515.1. Classification (NCBI taxonomy): domain Eukaryota; kingdom Metazoa; phylum Chordata; class Chondrichthyes; order Lamniformes; family Lamnidae; genus Carcharodon; species Carcharodon carcharias. The sequence goes on from NC_054485.1 coordinate 6,724,365, forward strand.
TCATCTGAAATCTGATACTTAACGCCTATTAAGTTTACAGAAAATTTCCCACAAGTTTTAATGGTCCCTATCATAGTGACTCTTTGAAGTCTCTTTTGTTGTTGGTAATAACTTGGATGAGTGTTGGTTTGACACCTCTCCTCACTGAAGTAATGCAGAATAAGTATTGAAGGAGCAACTTCAATATGTGAGCTATTTTGTAGCAAAAATATAAATATGTGTATAATTTCTCTATGAATAATGAACAAATAATTTCCTCCATTAAGTGTTTATTTTGGTGGTTTCTTGTTTGGGAGTGAGCACTGTGATTTAAGAGCAGTTGTAGGATATAATTATGGTCCTGCCAACAAAAGCTGAAGCCTTTCCACCAACTCCATCCCTCTCTATGCCTATTCTCTTATGTTGAATTGAAAGATGCATAACTTTTGTGTCATCTTTGACCTAAAGCTGAGTTTCAACCAACTCCATCCAATCCATCACCAAGACCACCTGTTCCCAACTCTGCAGCATCTCTCTCCTTTACCCCCAACTCATTGCAATGCGATTGGAACACTCACTGTTTAGGTCTGAGCATCTCCAAAGCATTCCTTGTCAGCTCTCAGAACTTGTGTCTCCACAAGGTGCAGTTTCTGTAAAGCTCTGCTGCTCCCAAACCGTCCCATGCTCCTTACCTTTAGCCTCATGACCTCCATTGGCTCCTCTTTATACCCACCATCCAACTGCCCAGCAATGTACAGAATCCTCATCCCCATCTATAGATCCCTCCACTATCTTTCCCTAGCCTACCTCTGCAACTGTTTGTAACCTTGTGCCTTTACGACACCTTCTGGTAGCTTGGCTCTAACATTCTATCTAATCTCCCATCTCAATTTCACCATCATTGGCAGAGACTTCAAGTGTTGGAGGTGCTTTCCTCTATATCTTTTTAACGCTGTGTATCTCGCACTTTGTCTGATTTCCCCATAACTTTGCTACTTCTCTCCTCACTTTTTTAAAAAAAAACTCCTTAAGATCTATCTGTTCAACCATGCTTCCAATCTCTTGTACCACTGCTCTAACTTTGTTTTTGTCATGAAACGTTGTGGGATATTTTCCATGTTAAGGATGCTGTATTAAATGCCCAATATTTCAGGCTGAAGGACACGCAAGGTGAGAATGTGTAATTTTAGTCAGAGAGAATGAAGACATTGCGATACTGTAGACAGGAGATGATGACCTATTTAGAAAGATGAAGTACTGGCAAACTCCTGTAATGCCAGCTTTTGTGACACTGTTTGATCAGTGAATTTGAAGCTCGCTTTTCATGCATGTGAACACTTGGGAAACTTTACACACATGCGTTTACTGTAATGCTCTCGCTTTCCACACTGAAACTTAACAGGAGATTTTCAAATTCAAATTTTAATCTTTTTTTTAATTGGTGCACTGGGAGTTTTTTAAAACTTTCTGCCATGCTGACTTTGATTATTTTTACAGCCTGTGTGAAATGATAACAGCAGGAGATTACCTTTTGGTACTGATCTTATTCCTCTTGCATCATATCAACACAGACTATTTGTAGTAAGTCAGTTATTCTACAGCCATTAAGATTGAATGTAGACCTGGTGTGGGCTATTAATCAGCTGATATTAGACCAACCCATTTACACACACATCAGGAATATGTACTTAAGAATGTAATGTTTTTGGAGAAAGGCTGATTAAATAGTTATAATAACAAATCTATGGAGTGATCAATATGTAAGAGGGAGTTACAAGTCTCTAAAAGATTTCAGTTAAATGTTCTGGTGCCATAAACAATTGATTAATTTTGAGAGACCCTGAGCTTTTAACTTCAATCATTTATCAACAAAATTTCCTTTTGCTAACATTTATGGCCTGGATTTTGCTGAGGTGGTAATGGTGAAATGGCCACATTTGCTGTCATTACTGCACTGAAACTGACAGCAACTCTAGGAGTGCAATATAACATGGAAATCCAGAAGTTGCTGTCACTAAAGCTACACTTCTCCAGACGGTGAGCAGTAGATCTCCCAAAAAAAGCTACTGGAGATATAGTAATCAAGAATTCATGAGAGCTTCTACTTAAACACTGTTAGTAGGTTAATCTACTTAACCTTAAACTTAAAAAAACTCCATGAACTATGTCCATGAGTGAGCCTCCACACTTTTTAATTTGATTCTTCAAGGTTGAGTTCCATGTCAGTATCAAATAAACCAGGTTATTGACAAGCTCCTTGCAACACCAAGTACCAACTCTTAGTTTCTGTGGGAAGGTTAAATGTATTTACAGCAATTTCTTAAAACTCATGGGGATGTTAATAGCATGATCTTGTTTTTCTGAGGCTAACAGTGGAGCAGTACAAATCATAAAGAAATTTGTGGCTTGCAACCTGTGCCCCTTCCTCACCAGAACTTGCTGCTTTTTCTAATGTATTTTTAAAAATTAATTCATGAGATGTGAGTTTCGCTAGCTGGGCCAGCATTTATTCCCCATCCTTAGTTGCCCTTGAAAATGTGGTGGTGAGCAGCCTTCGTGAACTGCTGCAGTCCATGTGGTGTAGGTACACCCACAGTGCTCTTAGGAAGGGCGTTCCAGGATTGTGACCCAGCGACAGTGAAGGAATGGCGATATATTTCCAAGTCAGGATGGTGAGTGACTTGGAGGGGAACTTCCATGTGGTGATGTTCCCATCTATCGGCTGGCCTTGTCCTTCTAGATGATAGTGGTCGTGGTTTTGGAAGGTGCTATCAAAGGAGCTTTGGTGAGTTTCTGCAGTTCATCTTGTAGATGGTGCACACTTCTGCCATTGTGCGTCAGTCATGGAGGAAGTGAATGTTTGTGGATGTGCTGCCAAATAAGCGGGCTGCTTTGTCCTGGATGGTGTCAAGCTTCTTGAGTGTTGTGGGAGTGGCACTCATCCAGGCAAGTGGAGAGTATTCCATCGCAGTCCTGACTTGTGCCTTGTAGATGGTGGACAGGCTTTAGAAAATCAGGAGTTGAGTTACTCGTCGCACGATTCCTAGCCTCTGACCTCTTGTAGCCACAGTATTTATATAGTTAGTCCAGTTCAGTTTCTCGTCAATGGTAACCCCCAGGGTATTAATGGTTGGGAATTCAGTGATGGTAATGCCATTGAACATCAGGGGATGAAGTTTGAACTCTCTCTTGTTGGAGATGGTCATTGCCTGACACTGGCGTGAATATTACTTGCACTTGTCAACCCAAGCCTGGATATTGTCCAGGTCTTGCTGTATTTGGGCATGGACTGTTTCGGTATCTGAGGAGTCATGAATGGTGCTGAACATTGTGTAAACATCAGGGAACATCCCCACTTCTGACCTTATGATGGAAGGAAGATCATTGATGAAGCAGCTGAAGATGGTTGGGCTACCTGAGGAACTCCTGCAGTGATATCCTGCAGCTAGCAACCGTTAATAATAGTGGGTGCTGTGAACTCTCTGATGTTTTTCCAACAGTTTCTAGGCCCTCTGGTCTGTGCTCTGTCAACTTCTTGCTTTTGTAAATTCCCATTATAAAATAGCGACATTGCTGGTGGGACAATGGAATTGCAGTGTAACAAGTTTACAGATGACATTTCTGATGGAAATACAAAATAAGAACAAATATGAGTTGAAAATATTGATCCATTTAGACCTGATTATCTTCTTTGTAATTCTGCTTCACCTGAAGTCCTTGGCCTTTTTCTTGTGTAGCTGTGGCTCTGTTAGTAGCACTTGCACCTCTGAGTTAGAAAGTGTGGGTTCAAGTTACACTCCAAGGACCTGAGCACAAAATTCTAGGCTCACATTTCAGTGCAGTACGGAGGGAGTGCTGCATCTTTCGGATGTGACATTAAAGCCGAGGTCCTAGATGCCCTCAGGTGGATGGAAGATATCCCAAGGCACTATTTCAAAGGAAAGCCATCCCCAAACTCCTGGTCAATATTTATCCATCAGTCAATCTCACAAACAGTTCATTATCACATTGCTGTTTATGGAAGCTTGCTGTGTACAAATTGGCTGCCATGTTTCCTACATTACAACAGTGAGTACACTTCAAAAGTACTTCATTGGCTGTAAAGTGCTTTGGGATATCCTGAGACCTTGAAAGGTGCTATATAAATGCACGTCTTTATTATGTGCAATGACAGTGCATGGACTAGTATGTATTAACAATTCATACACATCTTTGTCCATCACACTTGTCTATGTGCAAATTTCTGTTTAAAGCAGAAAGTTTAAAGAAATAGGAAGCCAATTATTTGCAATTTAGAGAGTGCTTCGCCTTCATACCCCCTTCCACCTCCCCTGAAGCCATACAATGCTGAGAGTGACCACAGGTTCTTAGCATCCAGTATTGCTAGGGCTCAAAAAATAGCAAATACATAAGAGCGGATATTCCTGTTATCTGAACCCCCTTTGAATACCCCTATCTGTATTTGATTAGATGTATTCTATGCCCCTATTCCCAACAGGAGTTGTGAAATATCCTGGAGTGAACAGGAAACTGGAGCGGGAATTCTAGTATGCTTCCTCACCCCAATCCATTGGAATCACTTCACAAAACTGACATATGGGCAGGATTTCCCAGCAGATGTTTGTGATTATGGACTATTTTTTTAATGCGGTTTAGGTAGTGAAACTGTGATAATATCACAATCACTGATTTTTGTATTCATATAGGTGCCTTCAGAAATCAACAATAACAAGTGTAGAAGCTGTTGGTAACTTTCAGTAACTTTGCTGGTCATTTTCCTTAAAAAAAAAAGTCCAAATTAATGAGGAAGGAGTAAAACAAACTCTATAGTGTTTTTTTTTAAAGTGGATACATGAGAGTGTTAAGTCTATGATTTGAATTTAGATCCGAGACGATTGGCTACACAGTTTGTCCTTCTGGTTTGTCAGGTCTTCTAAACTTCTGAGGTAATGCCTTGCAATGACCCCTTTCTGCCATCAGTCTCCACTTACCATAAACGCATGCAGTGTTTAAATCGGTCGGGTGTATAAGATGACTGCATTTTTCTGGCTCCAAAAAATCATGGTTTTGCATATACTTGGCGTAAAATCAATACTTTTTTTAGGAGGGACTTTTTTTGAGGCTTTAAAGGTCGACTTATATACACTGACATCGACGGTGGTTTAGACCATAAGACATAGGAGCAGAAATTAGGCCATTCGGCCCATCGAGTCTGCTCCATTCAACCATGGCTGATAAGTTTCTCAACCCCATTCTCCCGCCTTCTCCCCATAACCTTTGATCCCCTTACCAATCAAGAACCTATCTATCTCGGTCTTAAATACACTCAATGACCTGGCCTCCACAGCCTTCTGTGGCAATGAATTCCATATTTTCACCACTCTCTGGCTAAAGAAGTTTCTCCTCATCTCTGTTCTAAAAGGTCTTCCCTTTACTCTGAGGCTGTGCCCTCGGGTCCTAGTCTCTCCTACTAATGGAAACATCTTCCCCACGTCCACTCTATCCAGGCCTTTCAGTATTCTGTAAGTTTCAATCAGATCCCCTCTCATCCTTCTAAACTCCATTGAGTATAGACCCAGAGTCCTCAAACGTTCCTCATATGTTAAGTCTTTCATTCCTGGGATCATTCTCGTGAACCTCCTCTGGACCCTCTCCAGGGCCAGCACATCCTTCCTGAGATACGGGGCCCAAAATTGCTCACAATATTCTAAATGTGGTCTGACCAGAGCCTTATAAAGCCTTAGCATCACATCCCTGCTTTTATATTCTAGTCCTCTCAAAATAAATGCCGACATTGCATTTGCCTTCCTAACTACCGACTCAACCTGCAAGTTAATCTTAAGAGAATCCTGGACTAGGACTCCCAAGTCCCTTAGCACTCCAGATTTCTGAATTCTCTCCCCATTTAGAAAATAGTCTATGCCTCTATTCTTCCTACCAAAGTGCATGACCTCACACTTGCCCACGTCGTATTCCATCTGCCACTTCTTTGCCCATTCTCCTAACATGTCTAAATCCTTCTGCAGCCTCCCCGCCTCCTCAATACTACCTGTCCCTCCGCCTATGCAATTTTGTGCTCTCTATGCTGTTCAACCATTGCTTTTGATTCTGATTGTCAGGAACCTAGGATGATTGGCAAAGCTATGAGTGTGCTAATACATGGGCTGTGTGTGTTCAATATTAATCCCTCTATCTAAAAAGCTAATAATCTTGAATTTGCATTCTTGCCTACAAGGACTTATTGTGTTGTTCTGAAATTGTCTCAAACTATTTTAGAGAGGGCATTAACCTGTTTTATTTTAATAATAAGTTAAAGTCTGGCTAATCTAGTGGGCACGGGAATGTCAGATGAATAAATCGAGGGTTTATGTGGAATTATCCAAAAGCACGCTACAAGGCCTCATCTGTTTTTTTTTAAACAGAACAACTTGGGGGTGAAAAAGTTTTGAGCAAGGCATTTCAACCCATGCTTGAGCACGGACAATGTTGTCATGCTCCTTGAATTGAATGCAATGTTGTTACTGGTGCATTAGAAGCAACATGTTTAAAAATTGCCCTTCATCTAATATAGGTTAATGTGTGTGATTTTTATTGCTCCCTCCACTATCATTATCAGAGATAGGCCTTTAATCACTACTAGCCCTTCATTCTTTACAGAGCAAAATGGAGGAACAGCTACCATGTGTGAGGGCACGTAGGTAATTTTACTGCTGGGCTGTTTGTGGTATGTGTCCAAGATCTCACACTTCACTGAAATCTAAAGTATATTATGTGGTTCCAAAAGAACAACACTCAAATGGAGACTTTTGTCCTGTGTGTGCATTAGTCTCCCATCTGTTGGTATTGCTGCTCGGGTAAAGATGTGTAAAGAGGAAGGGGGACGTGCAAATACAGCAGCAACAGTTTTCTATCTTTTATACCAGGGACTGGTGCTTTGCACCTAATCCCAGAAGCACGTGGATGTGTTCCACAGCGAGTGTTGCCTTGCTGGTGGAAGGTCACCCATTTGGGTTTGCACAGGCTGTCATGTTTTATTAGTGCGGGGTAGGGTAGGGAGGAGAACTTTTTTTAAAAAAAAAGCTCCTCTATTGAGATGTCAGTTGAACTTCAAAAGCTGTCTTTGCACACTGAGTTACACCCTACTAGCCAGTGTTTCTGAAACCAGGGGTTAAAAATACAGACCATGGCAGGTTTAATGAGCTTGCTCTCTATCGCTCTTGTTTTGAAGCATGAAAAGGAACTCTTACCATAATTCTCAGTTGTACATCCCTGAAATATATAATTTTTTTTGGTTATACAGGGAAAAAAATGACTGGAAAATATAATAATCAATTTACAAAATAATTACGGATGAGTGAGTCATATATACCAATGAATTAGTTCAGAATAACTTTAGACTTTTTCCCCCATTGCTGCATCTGATCATTCGTAAATGATTCCGGGGATTTTTCCCTCCGCTGTTCAGTCCTGAAGTCTATTCCGAGGCCGGGATTTCCTAGCCCTGTTGCCCCAGCCAAAGTCCATTGACTCGCGGCGGGACTGGAAGTTTGTGGTGGCAGGCTGGTGTGGAAAATCCTGCCACAAATGTTGACCATGCCCTTCATGCAGATTATCCTCCTGGTAATCGGCCATTGCGTAAGGATTAGGGGCACAGGTCAAATGGTCCCTCGCTATTCTGCTATTCAGTAAAATCATGGCTGATCTACTTCAACTCCACCTTCCCATCCCATCCCTTGAATTGCCCTAGAGGCTAATATTCTTCTATTTATCTCAATCTTGAATATAATCAGCGGCCAATATCCACCAGTCTCTAGGATAGAGATTCAAAAGATTGACAACTCTCTCGAGTGAAGAAATTCATCTTCGTTTCAGTCCTAAATGACTGAGCCTTTATCCTGAGACCACAACCCCCAGTTCTAGCCTCTTATTTTGTCTTAGTATTGTCTTTTACTATTTTGAACCTGTTGTTTTGTCTTCCCAAGGGAAGGTGCAGAATAGTTTAGATCTAAATACTTCCTACAGAGTAGTCTTGGATGAAGTGAATCCTGGCCTAGTGCATTTGCTGTCCTTGAATGCCCCATGGCTGTCATTAACTGTATTGTCTGAAATTTATATTTGAGTTGGCAAATTTCTCTTGCCTCCCCCTTTTCAGGAAATATGTTGTTTTTACTGGGGACACAGCCCAGGCTGCCCTCTGTGAACGTTGAAAAGAATTTGAACAGCATTTTTGGAATCTATTAGTAACTTGATATCATGCCACCCTTTAGGATCTTTCAATTAACTCACCATTCCTTTTTTCACCTGCCTCCTACAAATATGTTTGTAGAATTATTTGACACTTTTCCTGCTCCCTGCTTTCATGATCAGTTTCTAAGCGCCTTGTTTGTTGTCTCTTCAATTATCTTGATTCACTGTGCAACTCTTGGCTTCATACATTAGGAGCAGTCCTTTTGCTGGCCCTGACTCTCCTCCTGAGTCCCATTTTGACCTTCATTTCTCAGATAACAGTATGCCTCTGTGTGAATGCTAATTTGCATGCTTTCCTCCCTCTTAAATGGTCCCCAGCCCATTTTCTTTAGCTCACTGCTTGCCCCACTCTGTATTTTCTAAAGTCGGTTCTCTTTTCCATCAGTTAAGCAACCTTAACTTCTGCCAGCCTGCAGTCACTGTTGCCAACCTGTTCTCGGCTGTTGAACTCCTGCACAATTTGCTGCTTGTTTACTAACTCTGATCCAGTGGTATCCCTGATCATGTGAGTTCCTTGACCAAATGTTCCCCCTAGCAATTTGATTATGTTTTCACTCCTGTTGCATTCGTTAAGAGATTTCCCCATCTACCTCTGGTAGATAGTTACATTAATATTGGGAGAATGCCATGGGTAGGGGGTGGCAGTTCTCTCGATTCCAGCACTGCTCAGAGCAACGATAGCGACCTCCTGAAACGCTGATGGTATTGGAGTTCTCCCTTCAGGGAGACAGATTCGTAGGTAGTGGCAAACTTGCAGTTCACCGTCAAATGGATGATAGGTTTTTGGGTACTTGGGGAATTGAGGCATAGGTGATTATTGTGGGAAAGTGGAGTGAGGTTGAAGATCAGCTGCGCTGTTATTGAATGTTGGCGCAGGCTTGGAGGGCTGAACGGCCGGCTTCTGCTCCTTTTCCTTGTGTCCTTCTGGACCACTCTTCATGTGTGAATTTAGCCGGTTGCTGGATTATTTCCAGTACACCGGCTGGATCGAAGGTAAACAACCTGTCTCTCTTATGAAACACTGAGGCCAGTTGAAAGGTCCGAAATGCTATCTTGGCTGAGATAACTGTGCAGACAGAGTTTAAAGCGGGCTCCTGCCAAGTTGATATGTGGTCCAATGCCACAGCATGTGATCCATTTATCCACTGGGATGCTGCTTCTGCTTTCTGAAGGGTGCTGTGTTAAATTAATTTTTTCTTTTCTCTGTTGCTGAGTGGTGTTTTGACCGTGTCGACTTCCCTTCTTAAGTGTGAAAACAAAAATATTGAACCCAGCATCATGCCTGCTCCTGTCTGCTGTAATAGTTGTGTGTGTTCAGTTGTGCTAAAGGTAATGACCAGGGGAGTTTGATGTGATTTTGCAATGACAAAGCTACACATGGGGTTTCTCAATAAGATGGATTATATGGAGCCATCCTCTCAAACCTTTCAGAATTTATGATGAAATCATGCCCTTGGTAATACAGCATCCAATATCTGATATGTGCAGTGCTTGCTGACAATTTTCTTCATTTAGTTGTAGGTAGACACTCCAGGTTGATCTAAAACTCGTTTTATGTTTTTATTTGCAAAATAACTTGCATTTTTCCTGTACCTTTTTATATCCTTGGGGTGTGCCAAAGGACTTTGAAGTTGATTGATAGCATTTCAGAAAAGGTAATTAATGCTGGCAGGTAGCCAAATGTGGCAGGGCGTCTGTGTAACATGGATCCATGGAGGTCACTGACCAGGTAATCCGTTCCAAGTTTAAATTTGGCTAGGATATTGAGAGAATTTCCATGATCTTGACTGAGCAGTGCTTTGGAATTTTTTTTCATGCTGTCACCTTAACATCTGAAGTTGGCATCTTTAACAAAGCAGTACTTCACCGAAGTCTGGAGTATGTGTTCAAGTCCCGGAGTGGAGCTTGAACCTGTAACCTTTTAACTCTGACTGAGAATCCTAATGCTAAGCCAAGCCGTCAGTTTATTACCGAAGGGATCTTCAGGGCAAGAAACGCCAAGATTTGCGTTCTTCCTGACAACTGACACTTAAGGTTAGGGTGTTATGCTATTCAATCTCTTAAAATTCACTTTGTCAAATCCATTCATAGTTTAGACTATCTCTTGTGGATTCTAATGAAAAACTCTCATGAAAATGGTTGGATGAATGGGGGGGCTGAAATTAGATGTGGTCAAGGAGGGGCCACTCAGCTACTGACCTCATTACCAACTTGGTTCAAACATGGACAAAAGAGCTGAACTCCTGAGGTGAGGTGAGAGTGACTGCCCTTCACATCAAGGCAGCATTTGACCGAATGTGGCGTCAAGGAGCCCCAGCAAAACTGGAGTCAATGGGAATCAGGGGGAAAACTCTCCACTGGTTTGAGTCATACCTAGCGCAAAGGAAGATGGTTGTGGTTGATGGAGGTCAGTCAACTCAGCTCCAGGACATCACCACAGGAGTTCCTCAGGGTAGTGTCCTCGGCCCAACTATCTTCAGCTGCTTCATCAATGACCTTCCTTCCATCATAAGGTCAGAAGTGGGGATGTTCGTTGATGATTGCACAATGTTCAGCACCATTCATTATTCCTCAAATACTGAAGCAGTCCATGTCCAAATGCAGCAAGACCTGGACAATATCCAGGCTTGGGCTGCCAAATGGCAAGTAACATTTGTGCCACACAAGTGGCAGACAATGACCATCTCCAACAAGAGAGAATCCAACCATCGCCCCTTAATGTTCTTTGGCATTACCATCGCTGAATCCTCCACTATCAACATCCCGGGGGGTTACCATTGACCAGAAACTGAACTGGATTAGCTATTTAAGTACTGTGGCTACAAGAGCAGGTCAGAGGCTAGGAATCATGTGATGAGTAACCCACCTCCTGACTCCCCAAAGCCTGTCCACAAGGCACAAGTCAGGAGTGTGATGGAATACTCCCCACTTGCCTGGATGAATGCAGCTCCCACAACACACAAGGAGCTTGACACTGTCCAGGACAAAGCAGCCCGCTTGATTGGCACCACATCCACAAACATTCACTCCCTCCACTACCGACACACAGTAGCAGCAGTGTGTACCATCTACAAGATGCACTGCAGGAATCCACCAAGGCTCCTTCGACAGCCCCTTCCAAACTCATGACCACTACCATCTAGAAGGACAAGGGCAGCAGATAGATGGGAACACCACCTGGGAAGTTCCCCTGTAAGTCACTCGCCATCCTGACTTGGAAATATGTTGCCTTTCCTTCACTGTCACTGGGTCAAAATCCTGGAACTCCCTCCCTAACAGCACTGTGGGTGTTCCTACGCCAAGTGGACTGAAGCGGTTCAAGAAGGCAGCTCATCACCACCTTCGCAAGGGCAATTAGTGATGAGCAATAAATGCTGGCCCAGACCACATCCCATTAAGGAATAAAAAGAACAGAAAACAGATCTTAGCACATCGTTCACCTGTTATACCCAAAATAGGTGAAAGTTATTCAGTTCTATTCAGTTTAATGGTTGTGATGACATTGGTACAAATAATTCTTCACTTTAACAGACCTGGAGTGGCTCAGTGTGTAGCTGTCCTGCCTTTGAGCTGGAACACCCTGGGTTCAAATCACACTCCAGGACTTGTTGGCTATGAAAGAACCCCACCAATGGTGCAGACCAGTCAACACGTTCGGTGCCATTCCCCAGCCTGGAACAATGGAGAGGGTTAGTGGCAGAATCCACAAATGATGGTTGATATGAAGGTGATCAGCCAGCATTGTGGCAACCCTATGATACTGGAAAAGGTGAAAGAGGAAGCAAGAAGCAGATAGCCAACACTGACCTTTGTGGTCCTAGCTTTGATGCAGTTTTTCTGCTTTAGAAGGGAGGCAGACAATTTCGTTCTTGGGCTGTTTTGCCATTCATTGAGATTGTGGCTGATCTGCAACCCAGCTCTATCTGCCCACCTTTTCCCCACATCCCTTAAAAACTTTGGCTAATAGTTTTAAAATTAACAATTGATCTAGATTAATTGCTATTTGGAAAGGAGAGTTCCAAACTTGTTCTACCCTTTACATGAAGAAGGTTCTCTCCAGAAAGTCCTGGCTTCAATTTATTTGATCAATTTTTGTAGTCCTAGACTCCTCAACCAATGGAAATAGAGTAGTTTCTCTTTATCTGTCTGTTTCCCTTAATATCTTAAGTTCTGCCTGTTTGTTTTCTGTCTCTATCTGTCTTGTTCACCTCATGGACTTGATGATGCACAATTTGGTGTTGGGTTGCAATAGCTTTATGTAATATTGTCCGTGTTGATCTTTCTTTTTGGATCAGCTGAGCAGCTGTAACGTCCACATTAGCCAAGCAGCTTCAAGTTTCTTCTTTATTATATTAGCCCAAGGGTGGGTACTTTAGTCCAATCTGAAACTCAGGTCCTAAATCTTAACAAAGGAAACTATGAAGGTATGAGGCATGAGTTCGCTAAGGTAGATTGGGGAACTTCATTAAAAGGTGGACAGGCAATGGCTAATATTTAGGTAACAAATGTGTGCATTGTAACAGTTAGTTATACATTCCTTTCTGGCACAAAAACACAACAGGAAAAGTGGCCCAACCATGGCTAACAAAAGAAATTAAGGACAGTATTAGGTCCAAAAAGGTGTCACATGAAGATGCTAGAAAAAGTAGGGAGCTTGAGGACTGGGAGCAGCTTAGAATTCAGCAAAGGAAGACCAAGAGATTGATTAAGAGGGGAAAAATAGAGTATGAGAGTAAACTTGCAAGGAACATAAAAGCAGACTGTAAAAGCTTCTATAAGTATGTAAAAAGAAAAAGACTAGTGAAGCCAAATGTAGGTCCCTTAGAGTCCAAAATGGAAGAATTTATAATTGAGAACAAGGAAATGGCAGAGCAATTAAACAACTACTTTAGTTCTGTCTTCATGGAGGAAGACACAAATAACTTGCCAGATATACTAAGGAACCAAGGGTTTAGTGAGAAGGAGGATGTTATGGCCAAGCATTTGGTAAAGCTGAGTTATTTTAAAAAAATCCCAGAGGGGAACTTTAAACAATTGTCATGACCTATAATTTTAAGTGTTATGTTTGAGATGCAACTCTAAATTCAGGAATCAAACCACTAGTTCTCGAAGCATTTTATTAATCTACACAAGGTAAATACACACACATGGCTACAAATTACTATGATCATAACTTTTAACAAATTCCCAAATTTTCACTAATCTCCATTAAGGCAACAGCAACCCCAAGGACTTAACCAGACACCAGGCAAAGCATTTTCACCTTATGAATTCAAAATGAAGTTGAGCCAGTTGGAGGCTTACAGCTGTTTTTGATCTCACATTGCCTCTGCTCTACACACACAAAACGGTTGTCTTGTTATACCTAGCACAGCCCATTGAATGTAAATTCTCATTGTATCACCAGCCTCTTCCAACAATAAAACCCCTTTCATAGTACCAATTTTATTACCAATGTAAACACATTGCTTGGTCTCTGCTCGCTATGTGCCAGAATTCACCCCACTTCTTGAATGCTCCATTCAAAAAATGCAAATGCACTCTATCTCTCTTCCATATCAAAACTAGTACACATCAAAGCACCCGGACTAGTTGGCTTTAATTCAATTAAGACACACCCACAGGCTAAACCTCTATTTTAAAAGAAAAATATTTTCCAATAATATTATATACATTAATAGCTTCATGACAGAGGAATTGAAGGAAATTAGTATTATCAAAAAAATTAATGGGACTGAAAGTCAATAAGTCCCCAGGGCCCAATAATCTACATCCCAAGGCACTAAAGAAGGTGGCCTTGGAAATATTGGATGTGTGATTGTCATCTTCCAAAATTCTGTAGATCCTGGAACAGTCCCTGCCGATTGAAGGGTGGCGAATGTAACCCCACTATTTAAAAAAGGAGGGAGGAAGAAAACAGCCAATCACAGACTGATTAGCCTAACATCAATAGTAGGGAAAATGCTAGAGTCTATTATAAAGGATGTGATAACATGACAATTAGAAAATATCAATGGGATTAGACAAAGTCCACATGGATTTATGAAAGGGAAATCATATTTGACAAACCTACTGGAGTATTTTGAGGACGTAACTAGCAGAATAGATAAGGGAGAACCAGTGGTTGTGGTGTATTTCGATTTTCCGAAAGCTTTTGATAAAGTCCCACAAGAGGTTAGTGTGCAGAATTAAAGCACATGAGATTGAGGGTAATATATTGGCATGGATTGAGAATTGGTTAGCAGACAGGAAACAGAGTAGGAATAAATGGGTCTTTTTTGGAATGGCAGGCCATAACTAGCAGGGTACCATAGGGATCAGTGCTTGGGTCCCAGCCATTCACAATATATTATCAATGATTTGGATGAGAGAATCAAATGTAATATCTCCAAGTTTGCTGACAATGCAAAACTTGGTGGGAATGTGAACGATGAGGAGGGTGTTAAGAGGCTTCAAGGTGATTTAGACAGGTTGAGTAAGCGGGCAAATCCATGGCAGATGCAGTATAATGTGGGTAAGTGTGAAATTATCCACTTTGGTAGAAAAAACAGAATGGCAAAGTATTATTTAAATGTTGATAGTTTGGGAAATGTTGATATACAAAAGGACCTGGATGTCCTTGTGCAACAATCACTGAAAAGAAGCATGCAGGTGCAGCAAGCAGCTAAGAAGGCAAATGGTATGTTGGCCTTCATTGCGAGAGGATTTGAGTACAGGAGCAAGGATGTCTTACTGCAGCTGTACAGGGCCTTGGTGAGACCACATCTGGAGTATTGTGTGCAGTTTTGGTCTCCTTACCAATGAAAGGATGTACTTGCCACAGAGGGAGAGCAGCGAAGGTTCACCAGACTGATTCCTGAGATGGCAGGATTGTCATACGAGGAGAGGTTGGGCCGACCAGGCCTATGTTCACTGGTGTTTAGAAGAATGAGAGGAGATCTGACTGAAAGGTATAAAATTCTGACAGGGCTGGACAGACTAGATGCAGGGATGATGTTTCCTCTGGCTGGGGGGGTCTAGAACAAGGGTATCACAGTCTCAGGCTACACGGTAGATCATTTAGAACTGAGATGAGGAGAAACTTCTTCACTGAGGGTGGTGAACTTCCAGTATTATCTAGCACAGAAGGCTGTGGAGGCCAAATCAATGAATATAGTAAGAAGGAAATAGATAGATTTCTGGACTCTAAAAGCGTCAAGGGATATGGGGAGAGCAGGGATATGGCGTTGAGGTAGAGCATCAGCCATGATGATATTGAATGGTGGAGCAGGCATGAAGGGCTGAATGGCCTACACATGCTCCTATTTTCTATGTTTATTGTCCTGCTGTTTATTTCTCGGCATTTGGCCATGTAAAATGGTGGCGTTTTGGAGCCCAATTAGTTAGAAATTATAGTTTGCTTTGCAATCCCGTGTGCTTATTTTTTTCTCTCTTTGCAGGATCAAGGTCCCAGCTGATTTGAGTACATCAACGGTGTGTTTCTCTACAATGAGAAAGCCGGGACCTCAAAAAGGTGAGTGCTGGCGGTCTGCTAAATTGAAAAATTCTCTGTACCGACGGCAAGGCCTCAGGTTTACAGTTTTTCACAGAAAAATGGACAGAATTGAATGAGAGATTTGAAATGCCAGTCTGAGCCCTAGGATCCCAAAGTGCCCGGCCTGACTTTAAGAAATCTATAATGGAGCTGCTGGTAAGGTGCGATGAGTTAAGGTATTGGAGTCTGGTCCAAGTGGAGGAAAGGTCTTCTGCATAACTGGAACTTGTTCTTGCTTTGCAAATAAATTACATCCAAAGCAGAATTCAAACATTCCTCAGGATGGCTGAAATCTGTACTCTTAGAAGTCAGACCTGTGGATGCGCTGTCCAGGACTGATCCTTTGGTGGAGAATGGAAGAAAAATATAGCTGTGAAGATTTTGTTTTAAATTGTCATCAAAGTAACAAAGTGTTGATCTAAAGGAGCATGAAATGAAGGAAGTAGGAAAGTAGAAAAAGGAAATTTAAAATCTGGGGAAAAGGTGAAGGAACGTAGAAGCAAATTATTTAAGCGTGCTATGCGTGGGACAAATTAAACCATCGCTTATGTGTGTATGATGGACCAGTAGTTTTACGTATTCACTGATTTATGGACCAGTAAGTAAGTAAATGGTTTTGGTTTCTGTAAGCTCTTAGCTTTCTTCAAATTCTGTTTTCCACAAAAATATAATCTCTTTAATTCTAAAATGGGCAATTTGTATCTTTGTTCTTTGCATGGTGTCAGCTAGGCTCTTAAGAGGAGAATAATGCATTCTAGTTTGGAGACTACAACAAGCCGACTGAAGAATTATTTTTGACGGGAATTGCATAGTATAGAAAGCACATTAAGGTTACACTTTCACTCTAAATTATTGCACAGGGTTTAGTGTTTCTTCATGCAAGCTTGGTTCATAATGATATTCTCGCCTCCCATAGTCTGCAGTTGGTGAAGTCGAGTCTTATTTCAAAGCACGTAATCTGCTTGGCACTTTAACTGCTTTTTCAGAGTTGTTGCCTTTTGGATGAGGTATTAAGCCAAGATCTGCCTGCTCGATTGGACATAAGCGAGCACATCGCACTTGCTCAAAGAGCACCTCTGTGTTCTTGCCAACATTTGTTGCTTATGTAACTGACAAAGCAGGTTAACTGATCATTCAATGACCGTTTGCATTTATATTATGCCATTAACAGAGGATAAAGAACCCCGAGCCTGTACAGGTGTATAATTGGGGGTGGGGGTGGCAGGGGGGAGAATGGATGACAAACCAAACAAGGGGGTTTTAGGCAATATGAATAAATGCTTGGTCATAGGAGTGGGTTTTAAGGAGGATCTACAAAGAGAAGAGGAAGTTGAATAGGCAGAGAATTTTTTGGGGGCGGGAATTGCAGAGCATAGAACCTAGGGAGTTAAAGATGTAACCACCCATCGCGGGGTGAAGAGAGAGAGGAGGCACGAGAAGCCAGCAAGAGGGCAGTGAAGAATGTGTGGGAGAGTGGGATTGTAGGGAAGGAATAGGAAAGGCAAGGCTATGAAGGGGTCCAAACACAAGGATGAGAATTAAATTGGAGGACTGAGGACCAATATAAGAAAGGATGGACCATGGTTAATTTGATGAGAAAGATTTAGTGTGGGATTGGATGCAGGCATCAGAGTTTTGGCCGAATTGGAGGTCAACAAAGAGAACATTAGAATGGTTGAGTCTGGAGCTGATGAAGGAAAAAAAAGAATAAAAATCATGGATGAAGGTTTTACAGCTGATGGGCTGAAGTAGGCAATGTTCTTGGATGAAGAGTAGGCCACCATTGTAGCAGTGAGGCTATGGAGTCCAACTTGGAGTTGAACAGGACCTTGTTGTGCCTTGGTGCAAGATGGTGGGTAGGTACGAAAATGGATTAATTGGCAAACATTCGATGTTTGTTGTGGGGCCCAATGACTTTGCAACTCAGGTGGAGAGGTAGAATTGGGGCATCTGTTGTACATATGGAAGGTGATCTTGTTTCCTAATGATGTGACCAAGATACAATGAGGAAGAGGCGGGCACCAGGAATCAACTGCGATTTTGGAGATGATGCTGCAAGGGTTGGAGGTACAGTCATTGCGAAAGATGGTCTGACTTGAGATAGGTAAATTTGGAATCCAGCCACAGAGGTCTTAAAGCTGCACAATGGAAAACAGTATTGGTGGCAAATCGTGTGGTCAACCATGTCAAAGGCTACACCACGACAAATGAGGGATTGTGGAATGGTCACAGTTACAGAAAATTTTGTCTGTTATTTTGGCTTGGGCCATTGTACTGCTGGGGGAGAGATGGCAACTTGATTGGAGTGATTTAAACTGAGAGCAATGGCACAAATTTAAGAAGCAATAATACACTCAAGGATTTGAGAAGAAAGGAAGGTTTGGGTTGGAGTGGTCCTTTGCAATTACAAGGTGGGATTGAGGAACAGAATTTTGAGGGGAGTGATGGTAGTTTTGAAAGGAAGGAGTTACTGGTGAGGAGAGGGAATTGTTTTTGATGTCTGCATGTATGAGTGCTAAGCAGAAATGTTGGATGGTCAGCAGTTTAAAGGGATGGGGGGGGCTCAAGAGAGTAGGAAATGGGTCTCATACAGGAGATGAGCTTGGGAAAGGACAAGGGTAAATACTGTCACTGCTGTTTGTAGTATCATGCTATGTGCATTTACCTATAAAACATTGCCTGTTTCCGCGGTTCATTGACTGAAGAACTTTAAGACGTCCTGAGGACGTTAATGGTGTTATATAAAGAAAACTTTGACTTATAATTCAAACACTGACCCCCCCCCCATGAACAAATGATGTTTGAGTAAAGTGTAACAATGAAACGCTGTTCAGCATGTCAGATATTCTATCGATTGTTGATGATAGCAGCCATCTTGACACCTGAGGTCAGTTCAATTCAGATTGAGGGTTGAATACATTTCCCAAATAAGAACGGAGGTGTTGTTGCCCCTCCTGAGTCACAGCTGTCAGTTTTAAAGATGGGTTAAACATTGACCTTCACCTCTGGGGCCTAGGTTACAATGCAGCTCACACTGAAAAGAGTTGTCTCTGTCTGATGGCCATGGTGACCTTGCATGAAATGAGTGGCAATCTCAATCCTGGTTCGAACAGGTATGGATCCACAATACAAACTGCCTCAAATTTAACAATAGAAGGCAATGGTGCTTGAACAGGCATGAAAGTTGCTGGCGTGGAAAATTGACAATAATGTCACACGAGTGCCATGGTGATACTCTCTAAGATAGACCAAAGTCAAAGGAGCTTAACTCTGCATCTAGATGTACTGTATGTATTCTGATTTTCAAGTCTTTAATGCGGATATGGGACAGAACTTTCAGTTCAGCAGGGGTATAATTTGGACCAGAGCAGAGCAGCTAATCCTTATGAAGCTGGCTTGGTATTTCCTTGAGGGCAAAGGGCTTTGTCCAGGGTATGAAATAGAAAGTGTCCTGGTTCCTTATTAATAACCCTTAGCTTGATAAGTGTAAAAATGCTTCTTGTGTCCGTTAGCTCTATCCATATTTATTATTCCTAAAGTAAAAAATAGAAAATGTTGGAAATACACAGCAAATCTGGCAGCATCTGTGGAGAGAGTTAATGTTTTGAGTCACTGATTACCTTTTGTCAGGAATGGAAAATGTTAATGGTATAACAGGTTTATTCCTAATTTGTAATCAACAACCAACTCTTCTCCCCAGGACTTGGATTGGGTAGAACAAAGGTTGTTCCTGATTAAATGCATTAAGCCTTGCCTATGGAGGGCTGTATAAGGCAGAAAGGGCAGCTTAAATGGGAGCTGCTTCTTGCCATGCTGAAAGGTGAGTCCCCTGGTGTGCAGCTATGTTAGAGTGGCTGTGTAAACATTCACTTTCTCAGCTCCAGAGCAAGACAGGGTTTCTCATTTTTAAATTAAAGTGAGGCAGGAAGGGGAAAGTTAATTTTGTGGGTGGCATAAATATAAATAAATAATGAACCATCAAGAACCCTGTGCAGCATTTTAGGAAATAATTCTTCAGTGCACTGCACAAACTCAGTACCAGAACATGAGTTCTAAATGAATGCAATCCATTTTCTTTTTAGTGGCCATAACCTCCATCAGGATCAAATTAATTGTTCCGAAGGACTTAATAGAACAGTGCTTTTCCGTCTTCAATTTTTCAGGCATTCAACTGTTTTAAACCATGATTTAAGTCATTGTTGATCTAATTGAATGCATTGCAAATGAAGTTCAGCTTTTTGAGCAGTTTAACGAGTATTGCTAACAATAATATTCCTGTCAAAGTATTCATGTAATGCCAGCTGTTCTGTATTTTCATGACACAGTTAATGTTTAATGCAGCAATTTATAATGGGTATTGGAGAACGATCCAAATGAGATGTGCATTTGGCTAGTTGTAGGGTCTGGAACATTGTTTCTGGTCAGCTTGGTCTCTGGATAACTGATCCTGTGCTGTAATTTTCCCAGTACCTCAACATGTCTTGTTCTGTAGTAGCATCAGGAAGAGGAATCAGTTATTTAGCCTCTGAGGCTTATTCTTTTTTTTTATTAATTCATGCGATTTGGGCTTCGCTGGCTGGGCCAGCATTTGTTACCCATCCCTAATTGCCCTTGAGAAGGTGGTGGTGAGCTGCCCTCTTGAACCACGGCAGTCCCTGTGGTGTAGGTACATCCACAGTGCTGTTAGGGAGGGAACTCCAGACTTTGACCCAGTGACAGTGAAATAACAGCAATATATTTCCAAGTCAGGATGGTGAGTGGCTTGAAGGGAAACTTGCAGTGGTGTTCCCATGTGTCTGCTGCCCTTGTCCTTCTAGATGGTAGTGGTCGTGGGTTTGGAGGGTGATGTCAAAGGAGCCTTGGTGAGCTTCTGCAGTTCATCTTGTAGATGGTGCCACTGTGTGTTGGTGGTGGAGAGAGTGAATGTTTGTGGATGTGGTGCCAATCAAGTGGGCTGCTTTGTCCTGGATGGTGTCCAGCTGCTCGATTGTTGTTGGAGCTGCACTCATCCAGGCATGTGGAGAGTATTCCTTCACACTCCTGACTTGTATGCCTTGTAGAGGGTGGACAGGCTTTGGGTAGTCAGTGAGTAACTCTCTGCAGTATTCCTAGCCTCTGACCTGCCCTTGTAGCTGCAGTATTTATATGGTTAGTCCGGTTCAATTTCTGGTCAATGATAATCCCAGAATGTTAATAGTGGAGGATTCAGTGATGGTAATGCTATTGAACATCAAGGAGTGATGGTTAGATTGTCTTTTGTTGGAGATGGTCATTATCTGGCACTTGTGTGGTGTGAATGTCACTTGCCACTTTTCAGCTCAAGCCTGGATATTGTCCAGGTCTTGCTGCATTTAAACATGGACTGCTTCAGTATCTGAGGAGTCATGAATGGTGCTGAACATTGTACAATCATCAGTGAACATCCCCACTTCTGACCTTTATGATGGAAGGAGGGTCATTGATGAAGCAGTGGAAGATGGTTGGGCTTAGGACACTACCCTGAGGAACTCCTGCAGTGATGTCCTGGAACTGAGATGATTGACCTCCAACAATCACAATCATCTTCCTAGGTGTGACTCCAACCAGCAGAGAGTTTTCCCCCTGTTTCCCATGACTTCAGTTTTGCTCGGGCTCCTTGATACCACACTCGGTCAAGTACAGCCTTGATGGCAAGGGCAGTCAATCTCACCTTACCACTGGAGTTCAACTCTTTTGTCCATGTTTGAACCAAGGCTGTAATGAGGTCAGGAGCTGAGTGGCCCTGGCAGAACCCAAACTGAGCGTCAGTGAGCAGGTTATTGCAAACCAAGTGCAGCTTCCATCACTTTACTGACGATTGAGAGCAGACTGATGGGATGGTAATTAACCAGGTTAGATTTGTCCTGCTGTTTGTACCAGTGTTGTAGCTGTACTGGAACAGCTTGGCTAGGGATGCAGCAAGTTCTGGAGCACAAGTCTTCAGTACTATTGCCGGAATATTGTCAGGGCCCATAGCCTTTGCAATATCCAGTGCCTTCAGCCGTTTCTTGATATCACATGGAGTGAATCAAATTGGCTGAAGACTGGCAGCTATGATGCTGGGGATCTCCAGAGGAGGCCGAGTTGGATCATCCAATCGGCACTTCTGGCTGAAGATTTTTTGCAAATGCTTCAGCCTTAGCTTTTGCACTATGTGCTGGGCTCCCCCATCATTGAGGTTGGGATGTTTGTGGAGTCTCATCCTCCTCCAGTGAGTTGTTTAATTGTCCACCACCATTCATGTCTGGGTGTGGCAGGTCTGCACAGCTTAGATCTGATATGCTGGTTGTGGAATCACTTAACTTCAATCACTTACTGCTTAGGACTATTTGCGTGCCAAACAGCATGTGTTATAGCTTCACCAGGTTGACACCTCATTTTTAGGTATGCCTGGTGCTGTTCCTGGCATGACCTCCTGCATTTTTCATTGAACCAGGGTTGATCCCTTGGCTTAGTGGTAAGAATAGAGTGGGGGATATGCCAGCCCACGAGGTTACAAATTGTGGTTGTGTACAGTTCTGCTGCTGATGGCCCACAGCATCTCATGGATGGCCTGTCTTGAGTTGCTAGATCTGTTCGAAATCTATCCCATTTAGTACAGTGGTAGTGCCGCAACACAAAGGAGAGTACCCTTAATGTGAGGATGGGACTTTGTCTCCACAATGTGTGGTGGTCACTCCTACCGATACACTCATAGACATTGAGGTCCCTACCCAGAGTACATTCTGCACCCTTGCTACCCTCAGTGCTTCCTCCAAGTGGTGTTTAGCATGAGGAGCACTGATTCATTAGCTGAGAGGGGGTGGTGGGTGTGGGGGTGCGGTATGGTAATGAGCAGGAGATTTCCTTGCCCATATTTGGCCTGAAGCCATGAAACTTCATGGGATCAGGAGTCGATTTTGAGGACTCGCAGGGCAACTCCCTCCTGACTGTATACCACTGTGCCTGTTGGTGGGACAGGACATAGCTAGGGATTGTGATGGAGGTGTCTGGAACTTGGTCTGCAAGATATGATTATGTCAGGCTGTTGTTGACTAGTCTGTGTGAGAGCTGTCCCAATTTTGGCATAAGCCCCCAGATGTTAGTAAGGATTTTGCTGGGTTGACAGGGCTGAGTTTGCCGTTGTCATTTCCGGTGCCTCGGCCAATGAAACGTCCGGTTTCATTCCTTTTAGGCTTTCTAGCGGTTTGATCCAACTGAGTGACTTGCTAGGCCATTTCGGAGGGCAGTTAAGATCAACCACATTGCTGGAGTCACGTGTAGGCCAGACCAGGTAAGGGTGGCAGATAGTGAAGACTTTAATTCTAGATTTTTATTGAATTCAATTTTCACATCTACTGTAGAGGGATTTGAACCTGGGTCCCAAGAGCAGTACCCCGGGTCTCTGGATTACTAACCCAATGAAAATACCACGACCCCACCATTTCCCATGGCGCTGTATTTCAGATAAATTGTGCCTTATCTGTGCCTAACTCTGTTTTCCCAACTATCCTTTGTCTCTTGACACTCTTGCCAAACAAATATCTATCAGACTTGAATGCTCCAGCATCTACAGCCATTTGTTTGGGGGGGTGGGGAAGATTTATTCTACAAATGGAAACATTTGGCGGAATTTTCCTGGAATTGCACTAAGTGCGGTAGCGGGCGCGTAAAATGGAATCTTAACTGCTGTCGAAAATGGCGGGTTTTCACACCGTTTTGTCCCGAGCCGCCTCATTATGTATTCGCTCCCACAAAAAATGCCGTTTTCATGGCGAGCGGGCTCATTTACCCGCCCGCCATCACCCCGCTGTTGCATCACGCCGGCCGCCATCTTTAAAAGGCAGCCACCGGCAAAGCGCTCATCGCTACCAGCTCACCACCGCTGCCCAGGAGACACGGCCAGCAAAGGATAAAAGACTGCAGCCACCCCCCCACCCTCACCCGCTTCAACGACGGGCCCTTGAGCGGCTGCTGGATGCTGTGGAGGCTGCTGGGATGTGCTCTACCCCCCCCGCTCTGGCCACAGGATGGGCAGCAAAGTCACCAACCCGGCTTGGGAGGCGGTGGCAGTGGCAGTGGTGGTCAGCGCAAATGCCCTGCAGAGGAGGACAGACACCCAGCGCCGCTAGAGGATGAATGATCTCCTCCATTCCGCCAGGGTAAGTCACTCTTCTCATCACTCCCAACTCACACACTCGCAAACCCATCACACACCCACAGGGCCCTCACTCACTGCCAGTGCATGGGGCATCACCATTCACTCTCTCACACTCACCGTCATTGTCCTCATCCTGTCCATGGGACCACTCACCATCCACACAGGCCAGGCACGCTTATCATCTGGCCCAGCAGGTGTCCTGATACAATCTCTCCATCTCTATCCATGCAGGACAAACTGGCTCACAACAGGAGGGAGAGGTTGCAGACAGGTGGAGGGATGTCCGAGATCAAAGTTCTGACAGAATTCGAAAACACTGTCATCCAGCTGGCCGACGATGACCGGTGAGGTTGGCGCTGCTCAACCAAGTGAGGATCCAGCAGTGCAACATCCATCAGACAACCATGCTGTGAGTGATGTGTCCTCTTTCACAGGCCACTGCCAGGCACTAATTATCTCCCCTTGCTTTCACAGGCACATCTGGAAAACAACCGATAGAGCCCCCGGCCCAGGGCCTCCAATCAAGCCCCGAAGAAACCTCTGAAGAGGAATCTGAAGTCCCATCACAGCGCTCACCCACACCCTCCACCAACGCAGAGACACACACCTCGCTGAGGCCTAACTTTAGAGTAGCCTCGGGGTCACAATCTGGTGAGCACATCGCACTGTCTGATCCACAGCAGGCAGAGGCAGGGACTTCCCAGGTCCCCGGCACTCGGAGGGCTGCTGGAGGCCAGAATGTTGCTGAGTCTGAGTCAGATGAGGAGCCTCTGGACTCGGTCATGTCACAGTTGCTGGAGCTGCAAAGGCAAGCTCGGGAACATCAGGAAGGGATGTCCTTGGCACTCCTGAGATTGCAAGGCACGATGGAGGAGTCCGTCCATCTTCAGACTGAAATGATAGCTCCGGCATTGCAACGCACCGAGGTCAACACCGGCAGGATGGCGGCCGCCATGGAAACCTTGGTTCAGGATGTCACTCCTGCACTGCTGCGCGGGCTGAACTCCATCGCTGATGCCATAGTTGGCCTCCAACAGTGTGTACGTGCGAAGGGTGCTGAGCAGCTCGATCTCACTCCAGCTACTCCTTCCACTCAAGGAGTCAGCCAGGGACCCTCGGGCACCCATAGGGAGGAGGATCAGCGGGTGCACGCTCCGGGGCCATCCACCCAGGTGACTCTGGGAGTGACCGGCCCATCTGACTCCCCTCTTCCTGTGACCTTCGCAGCTCCAGCTCCACAGGCCGAGGAGGGTGCCACTGCCACACAGCAGGACCCCGAAAGCAGGCCGGGGCCCTCCAAGTCTGGACCTCCAGAGGACGCCTGCCAAAGTCATCACAGACAGGACGTCACAGTCAGCAGGCTGCCTCCACCTCCACTGTGGATGTCCAGAGAGCACTAAGACATAGCGGCAGGGTAAGGACAGTTAGGTAAAAGTAGTTGCACACCCTGGGCACAGGCGTTGATCACTTGTACATACTGTTCATTATTGCGAATGAACTCCTAAGAATATCTCCCTGCCTGTGGCTCCTTGTTCTGATGAGCAGTGTTTGTGTCACTCAGATGTGAAACCTTTCTGCCCAAAATAAAAGGCAGGTGTCTCAGTCCAGGGCCTCTTCCCTGTGTCTGTGCAGCCTTCAGACCACAGTGATGGTCCAGCCTCACACTCCCTGGACACATTACTGCACCTCAGCAGTGCTGGTCATTGCTGCCAGAATGTAGTGGGCAGGTGTCACAGAGTTCCCTCGTTCTCTCTGTGTGCTCTCAGCACCTTTAAGGTGGAGCTGTCCCCATCACACCAGCATCTGTGACCAGTAATGCTGTGCACCAGCTCCTGAAGGGCTGAGGTGCTGAAGGCGGACACAGCATCAGGTGCATCTGAAGTTTCATGGCTGCCTCTGAGATGACCCCGATCATGGAGCGCAAGCGAGCAGCCCTCGGCCAGTCAGGAGTCAGACATTCTCAGAGGCCGTGTGAAGATCTATGGAGTGTCCTCACTTCATGTTGTCATCATCATCCTGTGATCGAGCGATTGTCAGGGCCTCCACTGCATCTCCATGTCAGGAGCATTCTCACAGTGGGTATTGGCGCTGCCATAAGCCAGACTGGAGTCAAACGTTCACAACTGCGATGTGAGGATCTATGGGGACACCTCACTGCATGTTGTCATCATCCCCCACAAATCTGGCAGTTATGAGGGCCTCCCGAGTGCACCTGCCTCATCCAGCCAGTGCGAGAGCCTCATCCCCGTCGTTGTCAACACTGAGGACCCCCTCACCCTCACACCCATCGATGGCATCCTCATCAGACCTCCAGTTCCTCCCCTCGTTGCAGTGCCAGGTTGTAAAGGGCACAGCGGTCAATGACGATGCGTGACGCCCTCTGTGGACTGTATTGCAGGGCTTCACCAGACTGGTCCAGGCACCGGAACCACCTGATGGTCTGCTCCACCAAGTTGCGAGTTGCTGCATGAGCCTTATTATAGTGTCGCTCTGCTGCAGTCTGAGGCCGCTGCACGGGCGTCATCAGCCACAGCCTCTGTGGGTAGCATTTGTCCCTAAAGGGCCAACCCTGCAGCCTTCCTCGAACACTCCCTGGAAACCGTTTGCATACCTGCAAGATGTGTTTCTGGTGGTCACATACCAGCTGCATGTTCAGTGAATGGAAACCCTTGCGGTTGGTGAATTTCACTGAGTGTAGCGATGGAGACCTGAACGGCACCTCGATTGCCTGTGTGTGGGATGTAGCGCCAGGGCAGCACTTGATGACCCCCCTCCCCCCTCTCCCCTGCAGGAGCCCCCTCTGGGACTAGGCATTAGTTGACCCAACCCCCCCCCCCCCCACCCCCGGCGCCCCTGAGCCTGTAAATAACAGGCGAGCTGTGGCGAACGCTGCTGCTCACTCACCTCAGTTCCCCCAAAGTGAAGGCCGCCAAGTGCAGGTTGCCTGTGTGCTGTTGTGAAACACGTCGGCTTTCCCACCGCCGTGGACAGACGTACTGGCGGGGTTCCAAGAGCCTGGCGGGATGCCTTTTAACTTATACGCTAATGTATTGCAATTAGCTCCCTGCCAACCAATGGCAGGAAGTGCAGCCTGCCAACGGTGGACTGAGCGGACAATCATGCCCGCCACTGGTGGGTACGGAAAATTCCACCCATCGTCAAACACCAGCAAACACATTTATTTTTGGATTTAGATAATCAGTTGGTAGTACTGAACCTGAGTATTGCTGAAAGAAAGAGACATGCTGTCGAAGGTTTTCATTTTGCGATCATCAGGACAGCTGTGCAAGATAAACCAACAGTGTAGGGAACAACAATTTATACTGCAAGAGAAGAGAGTGCTGATTGGTTGGCCAGTGGACTCTGGTAGAGATGTTGCTGAGGGGAATGCAGCAGAGAACATTTAACTGTTAACTGCCATGCTTTTGTTTCAAATTCAAACTAAGCACATCGACTGTGGTCAAGGCATTGCCCTGGGCAATGATCCAGGGAATGGCGGTCCCCCAAGTTTTTTGTTTAGTTGAGAAAGGTACAATGCATGGACATGCTCCTTCTGTCTGCGAAGGACAGGGCCCTGTGTGTGAATGGATGTGGTTTCTAGCATGTATACATGCCTTAACCAATCAGGGTTGACTTGCCAGGTTTGAAATTGAAACAAAAGCTGGGCAGTTAACTGTCCTCTGCTGCATTCTTCATGGCAATGCCTCTACCAATCAGAGCTCACTTGCCAATCAATCAGCTCTCTCTTCTCACGCAGTATAAATTATTGTTCCCTTTACTGATTTGTCATGCGTAGCTGCGCTGATGAGTGCAAGGTGAAAAGCTTCGATAGCATGTCTCCTTTTTCAGCAATGCTTAATTTTTGGATTTTTCTAAGGTTGAGGTTATTAATATATTGCCCCTTCAACAGTAAATAGGTAGAAAACATTCAGTCTCTCTACTTGTGCATGTTTTTCAGCCAATGTAATAGTGGGAGGGTGAGAATAAATCCCTCAACAAGGCGGAAGAAAAGACCATCAGCCATGGTCTACATTTTTATAAAAGCTTTCTTATGGTATATGTTTGTAACTGTAGGGTGAAGTAAAGTTTGGCATACTCAGTCATGGTGGAACAGCTTGGCATTGTCATCTAGACTTTTTTTTTTATTGGGACATGACATCACTGGCAAGGCCAGCATTTGTTGCCCATCCCTAATTGCCCTTGAACTGAGTGCCTGGCTGCACCATTTCAGAGGGGCATTTAAGAGTCAACAACGTTGCTGTGGGTCTGGAGTCACATGTAGGGCCAGACCAGGTAAGGATGGCAGATTTCCTTCCCTAAATGACATTAATGAACCAGATGGGTTTTTAACGACAATAGTTTCATGGTCAGCATGACTGAGACCAGCTTTTCAATTCCAGATTATTAATTGAATTTAATTTCCACCATCTCCTCTTGTGGAATTTGAACCCATGTCCCCAGAGAATTAGCCTGAGCCTCTGGATTACTAGTCCAGTGACATTACCACTACGCCACCGTCTTCCTGATCATGGAGCGTAGCTACTTGGGTAAGGTTCTGGAGTGTTGCCAGTGACTATGAAACTATAGTCCAGGATGTATCAATGTCAGTTCATTGAAAGGGAGAAAATATGCCAGACAGTTACATTAACAGCATTGCATAACTCATGCCTTTCAGTTTAGACACAGCTACTAGTAAAGGTGCTATAGAATGTAAGAGTAATGCATGGTGGTCATGAATAGGCCTATTACCTGGGCCCAACTCAATATTCTGGAGAAAATAATAATGGATTTGCGCTAATGTTGTCCTGATGTTGGTGTGTAGATCTTGCTTGAAGAAATACATGTGAACTGGCCTTGTTCTCCCCACATCTGTATATAGTGATATAGATTTACAGTTCATCTTGCTTCCTTGGCACACTGCTGCTGTGCTGTCACAAGCTGTTCATAAAACCGTTAAAGATTTTCAATGCCTTTTGCAATCTGTTTGTTACCTATTAACAATACTTACCGTCAGCTGTAACCAGCATCTGAAAAGTGTTTATACTCGGGCAAGTTAGCTGGATTCAGCTCGGCAAATTGGCAGTTGTCTGCATGTAAAATCCTTTGTTTCTAAGTGAAACTGGCCTGTTTCGTGGTAGGCTTATCGGTTTGTCTTTTATATAGTCCTAACTTTCTCCTTTCTGTTCAGTCCCCCACAACCCACACTACCCCCCGAGGGTGGGAGGGATCAGGCTGGGGAAAGCTGACACTTGTCAGTCAGGCTGCTAGGTGGGAAGGTTCCCATCTCTTGAGGGAAAACCAGGAAA
Organism: Carcharodon carcharias; assembly: GCF_017639515.1. Lineage (NCBI taxonomy): Eukaryota > Metazoa > Chordata > Chondrichthyes > Lamniformes > Lamnidae > Carcharodon > Carcharodon carcharias. Next base: position 6,753,589 of record NC_054485.1, read on the forward strand.
ACTTGGGAAATGTCTGGTACTAGTCTGCACTGGCCTTGTATAACCTTAAAATGGAATTCCCAGTTTGGACCAGTGCCAGCCATTTTCAAATTTTGCTGTTTTTTTTTCCCTTTTGGGCACATTCTCAACCTGTTTTTCCTTCCTTTCATCCTTGCCCTTTAGAAGCCCCTTCAAAACTCATGAACCAATTCCCCGAGGAAGACCCTGATTTGAATGCCAGTCAAATCTGAAATTTGAACCTGAGTCTCCAGCTTGGGAGCCCAGCATTCTAATATAGTAGATACCGCCCAACTCTTAAGCAAATCCTTCATTGAAATGTTTTATGCTGTTGTTTTCTGCAGTGTTTGATGTCCCATCACAGTCTGAAATATGAGCACATCTGTCAACAGGAGTATTAACACAATCCCATCTACTGTTTGAGACATTCTCTTGAATTTAAGGTATAAAGGCAATCATTCTTTTTAATTTGTATATATTACAGACAAACACAGTGGGATAGTTATGTAGTGCAGTGTGAAATGAATCAGGGAAGCAGTCAAATGTACTGTTTTCTGATTCACTTTTTCAACTTTAATGTTTAAGAATTTAATTTATATTCCTGAGGAATAAATTCCATTTATCCTTCAAGATGATGACCTGATTGCTACCAATGCCACCATTGCAACTTTCTGGGATAGAAGTGAATACTTGTCATTAAATGCATTATTTATTAACATGTCTATTCCGACCACTTACTTTGTGAGGCCCATACACATCAAAGAGAAATATGGACATACGGAACGTGCCACATTTCTGCAAAAAATTACAGCAAGAACGACTGTCCTGAGAATGGTAAGCCAATCGTTTTTCTCTTTGTTCTAGTCATAGATTGGAAAGATGGAAGAAGACAAAAGTATGCTCGCAGTGGTCGCCCATCAAATACTCCATCCCCATATCAAGGTAAATACTTGTGTTGGAGTATGCGCATGTGTGTGTGTGCACGTGTGTGTGTGTTTCCCTGCCCTTACTGTATTTCCCATACTTTCAAGCAACTTGTACACAAGATAAGAATTCACCACTCCATTTAACACTCATTGGGTTATTTAATTTTCTGAGGGAGAAATTAGCTTAAGTATAATATTAAAGAACAGCATTGCATAGGATGATGTATTGGTGTTGTGGGCTCCGTAATTTTTTTTTCAACTTATTTTAAACCATTGAAGAGTAAAGACCATTTAAATTCGGGACTTTTGATATCAGGATGTTCGTTGCTGGCTCCCATTAATTGCAATATGGTTGATATGTACACAATCTGATTGAAATCAACTTAAATATCACTCCGTCTCTGTCTCCCTCTATCTCTGTGTGTGTGTGTGTGTCTCTCTCCCTCCCTCTCTCCTTCTCCATCTCCCTCTCTCCCTTGCCCCCTCTCCCTCTCTCTCTCTACCTACCCCTGCCTATCTCTCTGTCTGTCTGTGTGTCTCTCTCTCTCTCTCTCTCTCTCACTGTCTCTCTCTCTCACTGTCTCTCTCTCTCTCTCACTGTCTCTCTCTCTCTCTCACTGTCTCTCTCTCTCTCACTGTCTCTCTCTCTCTCACTGTCTCTCTCTCTCTCTCTCACTGTCTCTCTCTCTCACTGTCTCTCTCTCTCTCACTGTCTCTCTCTCTCTCACTGTCTCTCTCTCTCTCACTGTCTGTCTCTCTCTCTCACTGTCTGTCTCTCTCTCTCACTGTCTGTCTCTCTCTCTCACTGTCTGTCTCTCTCTCTCACTGTCTGTCTCTCTCTCTCACTGTCTGTCTCTCTCTCTCTCTCTCTCTCTCTCACTGTCTCTCTCTCTCTCTCTCTCTCACTGTCTGTCTCTCTCTCTCTCTCACTGTCTGTCTCTCTCTCTCTCTCTCACTGTCTGTCTCTCTCTCTCTCTCTCACTGTCTGTCTCTCTGTCTCTCTCTCTTACTGTCTGTCTCTCTGTCTCTCTCTCTTACTGTCTGTCTCTCTCTCTTACTGTCTGTCTCTCTCTCTCTCTCTGTCTCTCTCTCTCTCTCTCTCTCACTGTCTGTCTCTCTCTCTCTCTCTCTCTCACTGTCTGTCTCTGTCTCTCTCTCTCTCTCTCTCTCTCACTGTCTGTCTCTGTCTCTCTCTCTCTCTCTCTCACTGTCTGTCTCTGTCTCTCTCTCTCTCTCTCACTGTCTGTCTCTGTCTCTCTCTCTCTCTCTCTCTCTCTCACTGTCTGTCTCTGTCTGTCTGTCTCTCTCTCTCTCTCTCTCTCTCACTGTCTCCCTCTTGCACCCTTTCTCTTTCTTCTCTCTCTGTCCCCTCTGTCTCTCCTTCCCCCTCTGTTTCTCAGCGATGGTGGAATTTAAATTCAATTAATAAAATCTGGAATTGAAAGCTAGTTTCAGTAAACACCCATCTGGTTAACTAATGTCCTTTTAAGGAAGAAAATCTGCCATCCTTACTTGGTCTTTCCTACATGTGACTCCAGATCCACAGTAATGACTCTTAACTGCTCTCTGAAATGGAAAAGCAAGCCAATCAATTCAAGGGGAGGGGGTGGTGGGATGACATTATGGGAGGGTGAAAATTGCTGCTTCTGCCAGCAATATCCTCATCCCATGAAATAATTTTTTTTTAAATCAGTACCTCACCTTCAGTGCTATTAAGCTTGATTCCTTAACTTCTCACTTTAAAAAGTAGGTGCACTAATCCTTATTAGAAATTTACAAGGCAGATTGTTGGTGCCCATTAAGGTTTATGCTTTTTTTTTAATGGATCATGGGAATGGGGAAATATAACCTAAGGTTTGTTGTAATGTTATATATGCGCATGTTTGCTGTTATAACTATTTTGCCTGTTGAGGATTTATTTGAGTGATTTAATTTGAGTTGCTTAAGTTGCTTGGAGAGTGGTGAAGATAATTGCATATTTAGTGAGTTGAGGGAAAGAGGGTAAGATTGAAAGATTTGGCTTGGTATTGAATTCCGTAGGTTTTTAGGATATGGTTTGATTTCAAACCAATTTCTAATTTTTCTCATTTTCTAGGCAACATACCTTGAATCATCATCTGAAGTCTAACTAATGTTGACTTCCTAATTTTTTTCATTCAGAGGATGTGAGTTTCGCTGGCTGGGCCAGCATTTATTACCCATCCCTGACTGCCCTTGAGAAGGTGGCGGTGAGCTGCCTTCTTGAACCGCTGCAGTCCGTGAGGTGTAGAGTACACCCACAGTGCTGTTAGGGAGGGAGTTCCAGGATTTTGACCCAGTGACAGTGAAGGAACGGTGATTATATTCCCAAGTCAGGATGGTGAGTGACTTGGAGGGGAACTTCCATGTGGTGGTGGTGTTCCGATGTACCTGCTGTCCTTGTCCTTCTGGATGGTAGTGGCCGTGAGCTTGGAACGTGTTGTTTAAGGAGCTTTGGTGTGTTTTGGCAGTGCATCTTGTAGATGGACTATCATAGCAACTTTCATTTATATAGTGCCTTACTGAAGAAAGGTTTCCGCTGATGAGTGTTCAGCTGAATGAAGAGCTGTATGTGAAGTGTTTGAGGCAAATGGTTATGATGGCCAAGTGGTGAACTCTATAAGCCTAATAGTGAGCTGGATTTTCAGATTGCTGCCAAAATCTGGTCTGTTTAAACAAACATACAAACAAGTCATGAATCAGTTTGAACAGCAATCTCAATGTCATAGTGCCAATTGGGCATTGATTCAGCAAGAAAGCAATTGTTATATTTGAATTTCCTTTTTAAATTTGAAAAATTTGATGAGACGGGAGCGGAATTGATACTGGACTGTAATGAACATTTAACACTGAGGTTAAATGTATGGTATGGCTGGTTGTTAAAGCTTTTACAATTCTTGGGCTTCTACTTGCCATGCTACTAATTTATCTTGAACTCACAATTAGAGTTTTATGTGCAGTTTGCTGTCAAGGATTCATGCACTCATGCTATTGATGTGATGACTTGATGATGTTTTACTGTCTGAGGTGATTACAGGCCAGCAATGTTTTCTTTCCGTAGATTCTGATCTTTTTTTAACCTATTGTGTAGTTGGTAATGTATAATATTTTATTTTTACCCTTTACTCAGTTCCTTTTTCTTTCATTCGCTTTTCCTTTTTATTTAAAAAGCTCTTGTAAAATGGGTCTATGTAACTGCTTGTCTCCAATGTTCCCAGCTCCATCAGTAGTATCCCCACCTCTTTCCTTTCATGTTTATACGTTAGTACTATCTTTTCTGGACCTGTTCTCTCCACTCTTGACTATTGTGCCAGTGTCGCTGGCAAGGGATGTTTGCCAGAACACCTGCATATTGAAGTGTAACCCAACCTCCTGTATTAGCGAGCAGCATTTCAGTTCCTGCATAGCACCAGAGGGATGTCACCAGCAGTTTATGGTCATTGTTGCTTGTAGCAGAAAATTAACAGCTGCAGCATCGATGAGTTGGATTTGTACAAAGAGAGAGCAAAACAGAGTGAAAGGTCATCGATCTGAAACATTAACTCTGATTCTGTCTCCACAGATGCAACCCAACCTGCTGAATATTTCCAGCATTTTCTATTTTTACTTCTGAACTCCGGCATCTGCGGCATTTTGCTTTTGGGCAATTTTTATTGATAAAGCACCTTTAACATAATAAGACAAACCCAAGGCACTTCACAGGGGCATTATAAAGCAAAATAAGACACCCAGCCTCATAAAGAGCCATTTGGTCAGATGACCAAAGGCTTGGTCAAAGTGATAAATTTTCAGGAGTATCTTAATGGGGGAAAGTGAGGTGGAGAGGTGTAGGGAGCGAATCCCAGAGCTTAGGATCCAAACAGCTGAATGCGCAGCTGCCAACGATGGAGTGATTAAAATCGGATTGGCAAGGGGCCAGAACTGGATGAGTGCAGATATCTCGAAGCTTGTGGGCCTGGAGGAGTTTACAGAGATGGGGAGAACTGAGGCCGTGGAGTGATTTGAAAACGCGGATGAGAATTTAACATCGCGGTGTTACTTGACCGGGAAGCAATCCAGGGCCGGGATTTTCCGGCCCCCGTCGTGGGTGAGGTGACGCCACAGCAAGAAGTCCATTGACTTGTGGCGGGACCCAGAGGATCCCGGCGGTGGGTGGGGCAAATCCTGCCCTAGGCCAGCGAACAGACTTGACAATTTTTGTCTAGTATTTGTTTTCTGTATGTCAACCCTATAGTGTGAACTTTGCTGGCAGTCAGTACACCGATTTGAAGTTAATATTTTGGAGCCAGCCCTTCCAGGACTTGAGCCTTCCATTTTTTTTCTTTTTCCAAAAAAGATCATCGTTGTGCTGCTTTAATTATAATTGTTACTTTGGAGTCGTCCCTGTCTTTTTTTTTTTGCCATTTACCCCCTCCCTGTACTAGTTTGTTTGTGAAATCAGCAAGGGGTTAGTGAAGTGAATAGGAAGAGCTGTTTGCATTTGGTAAAATTAATATCATTATTCCCTTCCTTTCTTAACCTGACTCCCTGTTTTTGTACTTGGAATTTAGTAAGTGTCAGAGTGGAATTGGTTTTTTTTTTTCCCAGAAGGTGCTGTGTGGCTTGGTTTGCAAGGAGACAGGCATTTTTCATGCATGAAATAGGGCATTTAATGAGTCATTTACACAAACTGAAACTGATTAAAAACTGGGCAAAGGGTTGCACTTGGGATATCTTTATTGTAGAGCAGTAATAACTCCCTGAAGTCTCTCTGAAGTGTTGACATTGTAACTGGATGGAGTTATTGTGAATAATTGCTGAAGTTCTTTCATCTTCTGCAAACAACAGATTAGATTTCACCAAGTGCTCAAGAGCCTCGAATCCAGTTTGGCCAAGTTAGACGTTGCTCCTGAAATTGACACTCAATTGTCCAAATGATATGAAGTTGGAATCGAAATTTCTTTCAGAAGTGCTTTAGCCAGTTTTGCGGAGCGATTGCAGTGCTTTTAATACCTGGAACTGGACAGAGGCAGATTTTCTTTTTCTTGAAGGTTGAGTTTAATTCAAATTAAATTAAATGGTCTTAGCCCTGATTTGATTGATTGGTTTGGACTTGGTAACTAATTCACAGTTCAACTTCTTTTGGACCAAGAACACATGCAGCTTGACTTTGTGGAGTTGCTGCAAAGTGAGATGTTTTTAATTGGCTGCTGTAAATGCTCAGCGTGAACCTCTTGCCCTTTCTATGCGGGGAAGAGCAGCCCAATACTCTGGCTTGTCATCTAATACCCCAGTCTAGTTCTGGCCATTATACTTTGGGAGCGATGTCAGGGTGCAGAGGAGATTTACCAGACTGGTTCATGGTATGAAGGATTTTAGCTACAAGGTTAGGTTGGAGAAGCTGGGGTTATACACCTTGGAGAAAAGTAGGTTGAGGGAAGATTTGGTAGAGATTTACAGGATTATGACAGGTTTAGATAAGGTGGACAAAGAAAAGTTACTCCCATTAGTTGACAACATAAGGGCTAGGGCACACAGATTCAAGGCTTTGTACAAGAGCCCTTATAGAGGGGGATGTGTAGAAAAACTTGTTTACGTAGCGAGTGGTAATGTAATGTCCTAAACTCGCTGTCAATGACGGCGGTGGAAGTGGGGACAATCAATAGTTTCAAAAGGATATTGAATAGGCACTTGAGGGAAATAAACAAGTATGGCTATGGGGATAGAGCAGGGGAATGGGACTGACTGGATCGCTCTACAGAAAGCTGGCATGGACTCAATGGGCAGAATGGCCTTGCTCTATGCCATTATGACTCTCTGACCCCACAGCTGCAGCAACAGAAATGCGGAAGTTAGAAGTATAACACCAGGGAGAATGCATCCCCATCGCACAAGTTGAACACAGTCTCTTCGGGGTCTGTGCTAAAAGCAAAAATTCTGCTGGATTTTGCACTAAAATATAGTGCTGGACTCGTGCCAGTGTCAGGAAGATTAGTTAGTGCCCAAAAGAAGGCATGAATACACAATTAAGAGATGATGGGTTTAAAAGGGAGAATGTTAATGAATTCTTGGTAACATCTGTGGTATTTCTAATGTGCAGCATATTGTGCCTTCGAGTAATTGAATTTTACAAAAATGCTGGGCATTCACTTCTTGTTGGACAAATGCAGAATGGGTTAATCTAGTTAACTATTGGGAAGAACACTGGGGACCAGGTCATTATTTATGTTGTGCTTTCATAATGGATTTAATGTCTGTGGGTAAGGAAGATTTGCACTTGCTAGCATTTAATTTTTTTTTCATAGCTTTGGAAGCTTGAACAATAAAATAGCCATTGAAGTAAACCTTTGAGCTAATTGTGATGCTTTTGCCCATTATGGACATTCGAGTGCCCTGATTGACTCACCCAGGCTGAGATGTGCTGCTGTTACCAGGAATCTAATAGCTTGTTGAGTAACCACTGATGCCATCACCCAGCTAGCTACTCACTGACTGCAGAAAATCACAATTTTGTGGCAGTGAGCAGCTTGATGTGATGCTTGATTCATCCAAGTGTAACCGTGTAAAAATGAGAGGTCAGTTTTCCTTCCCCCTCCCACCATTTCAGAGGTCCATGCAATAACTTGCATTGGTATAGTGCCTTTAACATCAAACATCCCAAGGTGCTTCACAGGAGCAATTATCAAACCAAATTTGACACTGAGGCACATTTTTTTAAAAAGAAAAACTATTAGGACAAGTGACCAAAAGCTTGGCTGGCCAATGAGCATCTTAAAGGGTGAGAGAGGAGTTCAGGGGGAGAATTCCGTAGTTTTAAGGCATCAACAGTTGAGGGCACGTCCACAACAGTGGGAGTGGTTTAAAACCGGGGATGCACAAGAAGACAGAATTGGTGGAGCAGATATATCTCGGGAAGTTTTAGGGCTGAGGCGGTTGTAGCGATAGGGAGGGTATTTGTAAACAAGGGTGAGAATTTTGAAGTGGGGTTGGTGCCCAGCTGTAGTGCATTCGGGTCTTGATAAAGTTGGAAGTATCAAGTTTTTATTTTGCCTTTTTTTTTTTGAAACCAAATCTGCTTCCTGGTCTGGGAGCTTGAAACCATTCTTAACGCTTCACTTTAATCTGTTGGATATGTGAGGTTGTGCACCTTCAACTGGGCCCTGTTGTGAGGGCATTTATTTTGGTTACAAGCAAGGAACAGCAGTAATTATACTCTGAACGAAAATAGATTATAAAGAATAATAATGTTCAAGAACTGACCGTTTTGAGGAAGTCCTGCTGGCAACCTCCTCTCTCCTGGCGCCTACCCTCCCCGGCATTTCACGCGACGATCAGTTTCTCTGCCAATTTACTCCTTTTTGTGTCTTAATAGGTCTGAAGCAATTTTGTAGTCTTTTTTTAAAACCCAGATGCTTGTCTGCTTCCAACCCTGGGAAACCTGTACTTAGCAGCTCTTCCAAGGTGACATGTGATGTGTCAGCACCCCAAGAGCGTAGATTTGGCCGTGAGGTTTTCCGGTCTTGAATCTCCCTAAATTTACCAAAGAATCTGCCACAGTGATTTCAAAACTATCAGGTGATGAGGAGTTACATTGAAACCTCCACCCATCCCCCTTTCACATTTTATACCCTGTTCTAATTTGTTTTACTTAAAACTTACAACAGTCGCCAATTTTTTTCATCTTGCTCAGCTGCTGGTTATAAGAACTCTTCTCGACTTTGGCCACCCAGTAAGTTTTGGCTACAGTTGCACAGCAGTTCTGTAACGGGGCTATCAATTCAGTGGCCCTGGACTAATGATCCTGAGACACGAGTTCACATCCCACCACAGCAGGCGGGGAATCTTAAGTTCGGTTGTTATATAAATTTGGAATAAAAAGCTAGTATCAGTAATGGTCACATGTCGTAAAAATCCATTAGATTCACCCTTGACCTTTTAGGGAAGGAAATCTTATGAAGGGTCATGAGGACTCGAAACGTCAACTCTTTTCTTCTCCGCCGATGCTGCCAGACCTGCTGAGTTTTTCCAGGTAATTCTGTTTTTGTTTTGGATTTCCAGCATCCGCAGTTTTTTTGTTTTAATCTTATGTCCATACCTGGCCTGGCTTGTAGGTGACTCCAGACCAACATCAAGGTGATTGACTCTTAAATTGCTCTCTGTAATGGCCGAGCGAGCCATTCGGTTGTATTCAAGAAGGCGGCTTATCACATTTTCAAGAGCAAGTAGCTAGCACAATAAATGTGGACTTCCCCACAAATGAATAAGGGAAAAAAAATGACAATCTAAAATGAAGGCTTGTTAATAAATTCCCAACGATTTTGTTTTCTCCCATGAATTCATTTGCACTGAGAATCATCATGGTTCTGCCAACTGACCATCTTTAAGTGCCCATGTTATGAAGAAGCTCACTCTAAGCCAGAAAGGACTCTGCTCCCTTCTGTGCTTTGATTTTTATCTTTAAAATTGAGGTAGAAAAAATGCTATTCATGCTGAAAGTGAGAATAGAGTAATGCTATTTAAATTGAATATTGTGTTGATTATTTATGAGGGACTGTAAGGCCATATCCATTGTAGAAAATATGTTTATTCATTGCAAGGCCTTCTAAAGAGTTCTGTATCATTTCTCTAAGTGAGCTGATATCTGAGAGGTAACCTTTGCACTAGCCTGTGAAACCACTTCTGTCAGTGTTCTGGCTGGAGATCTGAAAGATCAGATCTACGTCCATAATTTACTTCTAGAAAGTAGACATACCTAAACTGCATAAATATTGCTTCCAAAAGTAGGTTATTTTCTTAAGGAGATTTACTAGGGAGGCAGGGACTGTGCTGGTCATTTTTTTTTTTTGAAGCTGCTTTGATTTCAGTACAACGGTGAATTTATTTTCCTCTTTCGTGCTATATAAAATTGGCCAATTGGAAAATGTGTAGGTCATCTTTGAAGATGAATGAATACTAGAGATACAGCGAGAACTATCCTTTTATCAAACTCTACTCAACCCAACACGTTCCAGCCTATAATGCCAGAGTTAACAGTCGAGTTAATCAGTTGGCTGTCTGATCCCTATGTGTTTGCCATTGTGTTGGCTTTTCCCGTAATCTTTTTATAAGGGATTAAAATGAGCATCAAACACTAACCTATACAAGACTGTTGTGCTTTGGAAATAAAAGATCAAGCCTGATAGAAAGCAGCTAGCTGGCTGGCCATTTAAGGAAGTCACCCTTTATTAATAAAGCTGAAAAAGTTTTGTTCATTGGAGTAATGCGCTAAATTATTATTTCATTTTCTTTTGCCATTCTTTAAATTGTAATTTAATTTGTAGAGCTCATAATTAATGAGATGCCCCAATGGTTTTATAATGTACTGTCTGCTGAGAGGATGGTTGTGTTGACATTTCTCCCTTTAACTGAGGCCCGGCATTCTTGTTTGTCTCTGTGTGAGGGAGGACTTTATGATTCTGATCTAATGGGGCTTGTCTGGTTACGTGGGGACATTGAAACCTTTGAATCCTGGTGTTGTCTAACGGCCTTCACTCCACTGGCATCATGTGACTGAGCATCCTCTATTGTTGCTCGTTTATCTGGCCCTCTTAATTCAAAGATGACTAATTCAAATTATTGGATAATTTGAATATTTTTACTCCTTGCAATCAAATTTACTTTGGTTAATTTAAATTACTGGATAATAATTTTTAAGATCAATTAGTTTTCCTGGACATGTATACTTTCTTTCACACTAACTAATTTCAGGTAGTTTCAGAAATTGAAATTTGAAGGATACTTAGGAGGGGAATTTTGCATTTCATCTATGTGAAATATTGTCGCTGACCAGTTATTTGACTGTTGAAATTTACCCTCCTCCACCTGACTAGAAGTAATCATGGTTAGACTGGTTATAATGTACGAGAGAAATAGTTCTGTTGTCAGTGCCCTGACATTTAAATCCCATTTCCCAGTGGTGTCTCTGTGTGGTCTACTTATACCCTTAATTTGGATTTTCATCAAGGATTTTGTCAGTGTACTTCAAGTGGCGTTGCATTTTTAAAAAAATATATAATCAGCAAGCCACCCTTGCATCAGATCTGGTTGCTCAGATTGAATTAATTTTGTCACTGCGTCTGCGAACTTGCGTGACCTATTTTCATTGCTGTCCAGTGTGTGCTCCACGTTCGATCTTTTTAGACCTGTTTTTGGGTAGTGTTTCTATACCAAAAATATGAACAGAATGTGACTATTGAAAGGAGCATTTTTTTTTAAAAAGCTCATTTTCTGACCTTTCTAGACTGTTATTTATAGAAGTTTATTCTGCAGGTATCCCATACCCAGAAAATTGAGCAAAATTTTGGAGTGATAATTTCACAGGGCTCATTGTATCGGACAACAAAAAAGCAGAGGTCTGAAAATGCTGTTACGCACCCAGGCCATAAAAAATCCACTTCCCAGCAATGGGAAAATTAAACACATCTCATTAGGTGTCTACTGTAGTAACATTGATTAGAAAGGAAGGAATACCGTGCATTCCTTTGTGGCTTGGCTAAACATTTCTTGGCGGTTTTTCACACTTGGGTGGTCAAAGGGGATGCGTTGGTGGACCTCCTGTATGATTCGTACCCAAAGAGTCCTTACTTGGTTTTCTTTCCTTCTAAATTCAAATATTGTTCTTAACTGAGACACTCACGTTTATAGCCTTCAACAGGAACCTAATTCACCTTCGCCAATTGAAATCCTTTTTGATTCACCTTTTATGGTCCAAGTAGTTTGATTTATACTTGATATCCACCGCAGTTTATTATTTTACTGGTTCAAGCTGGTAAAACCTTAAATTTCCCTCCTCTTCACTCACTCACTTTTTTTTATTTTCTTTTGAGGAAGAAAATATCAGATTTGAAATGGCTCTCAGAGGGGATATTGTTTTTGAATTTTTAAAATTCATTCATAGGATGTGGGCATCGCTGGCTGGGCCAGCGTTTATTGCCCCTCCTTAATTACCCCCTGAGAAGGTGGTGGTGAGCCGCCATCTTGAACTGCTGCAGCCCATGTGGTGTAGGCGCGTCCACGGTGCTGTTAGGAAGGAAGTTCCAGGATTTTGACCAGCGATAGTGATGGAACAGCGATATAGTTCCAAGTCAGGATTGTTACGATCAAGCAGTTGGTAAAGCTGAGTTATTTTAAAAAAATCCCAGAGGGAAACTTTAAACAACCGTCATAACCTATTTTTTTTTTTGGTATGTTTGAGATGGAACTCTGAATTCAGGAATAAGACCATCAGTTCTTGAGACGTTTTATATCAAAATGCATGAGACATTTATTAATTTACACAAGTTAAACATGGACACATAGCTACAAATTACTGCTATCATAACTTTTAACAAATTCCCAAACTAATCCCCATTAAGGCAACAACAGTCCATAGGCCAGAATTTTTCCCTCGTCGGGTGGGTTTGGCGGGATCAGTCGGGAAGCCAAGCGCCGCCTGCGATCAGCTCCGCTCTGCGATTTCACGCGGGAGGGCCAATTAAAGCCCGCCCTCCGTGGATGGCGAGCGGCAGCGCTCAGCACCATCTGTGCGGGCGGGGGGAGGGAGGAGGGAGAGCTGGCCTGCTGCGCAGTTTACACATGCATGCGAAAGAGCGCTTCAATCTCCCTGAAGCATGGAGCTGCCTCAGGAAGATTGAAGCACTTTTTAAAAAAAATTATTAAAGACAGTAAAAATTTAAAACAAACCATGTTCCCTCATGTGACTCTGCCACGTGAGCTGGGACGTGTTTTTAATTCAAAAATAAAGTTCCCAGCTAATGTTTATTTGCTTTAGGAAACCTCATCCCGCTCGTGGATGAGGTTTCCTAAAGGATGTAAAGGCCGCTTGGCCTTTTCGTCTGCCTGCCAACCGTAAGGTTAGACAGGCAGCATAAATTTGATTTTAATTACCTTATTAACGGCATCGTGAGTGCGCGATGATGTCGGGATGCAAGTCTGATGTCATCGTGTGTCATATTACGCTCTGGCATGTCGGGCGTGCACCCACACGCTGAACGTAAGATCCTGGCCATAGACTTTAAGCAGACACTAGGCAAAGCATTTTCACCATACAAATTCAAAATGAGTTGCTTTCACTTTGGTTCCTTTGCAGACACAGTGGTAGGCTTACAGGCTTTGATGTTACATGCCTCTGCCCTTCACACACAAAACTGCTACCTGTTATACCCAGCACATCTCATTGAATGTAAATTCTCATTGTATCACCAGCCCCTTTGAACTCTCCCTCGTCTAACAATAAAACCCCTTTCATAATACCAGTTTTATTAGTAATATAAACATTGCTTGGTCTCTGCTAGCTAGGTGCCAGATTTCACTCCCCTTCTTGAATGCTCTATTCAACAAAATGCAAACGTACCTCTACTTCTCTGTTTATATCTTAAAACCAGTGTACATCAAAACACCCAGACTGGCTTTAATCCAATTAAGACATACACAGACACGCCCATGGGCAAAACCTCTACTTTCAAAAAAATAATTTCCCGTAACATTATATACATTAATAGCTTCTTGACAGGATGGTGAGCGGCTTAGAGTGGAATTTCCAGGTGGTGGTTTTCCCACGCAACTGCTGCCCTTTATCTTCTAGATGGTAGCGGCCATGGGCTTGGAAGGTGCTATCTAAGGAGCACATTAATCTATCCTGATTACTTAGAAGCTGAAGGGGGTCACCTGACTGTCATGTAAAACACCCAGTAGGGCATATGGGCCTTGATTCGATTGACATGCCTGATTGGTTAACATTGTGACCGGCACAACTCCAAATGTAAATTTTTAATTGCCAGGTTCCTTTTATGAAAGAGTTGTTGCTTTTAATTGATTTGAGCTTCTGCCTGCCTGGCGAGCAAGCTGAAAAAATGAGGATGTGGCAGCTTCAGAAACCGGAAATGTTAGAATTACACAGCTGCTCAGTCAACATCTGTGAAGAAAATGTCATATTCATATAATTTTAGCTTGTCTTTTTTTCTTATGAATAATTGATCTGTGGTTTTTTTTTTCATGGTTTACCGATACGGTACGTTGTTTGCCAGTAATCTTTTATTGTGCAAATAATTAAATATCAAATGGATAAAAGAATGATGTTTTATTTTGATTTATGCAATCCTGCCTTGGATCCAGTAAAGGTAGCACAATATCTCCTTGTTCTCTCCAGCTTCGCTAGGTGGAAAGCTGTAATTTAGATATGTTGAAGGTGATTGCTAAATTCAGTCTCTGCGCACTGTCATTGCTTGTATTCTGTTGACCCTTATGTCTATCGATATGGTTGCTGATAGAAATTCAGTGTCCCTGCTCTTTCTGTCTCCTTCTGACTGGCTTTATTGCTCAACCATACGCCGTTTAGGTGATAGCTGAGTAAACCAGCTTTTTAGAAAGGGACTGGAGGAATGGGTTCCCATTTTTGGCATGAAGGAATTGTGAATGTTTCTGAGCAAACATTTTCCAGCAATCCTGTTGCATGACATCAGGTTTCCACCCAGCCGCCTTGTAAGTGTAGGTTTCTTGGCAGCCCTGGAACAGCTGTTTGTCTTGATATACAACAACCGTGGCAGAAGTTATCCTTGTGCAACAATAAAAATAATGTGCTAATAAGTTGACAAGAACAGAAGTAATCTAGAATACATAATCTTCAATACCATGATTTTGTAATGCACTGTATCCCCTGCTTCAGGCAATATAGCTCAACTGTAAGCCCCCATGCTCCAATGTATTTATCACCATTTTTATAATGTAGGATTAACAGAAGTGAAGTGGCTATGGAAAGGAAAAAGAGAAACAATATATTAGAAATAGATTTGCATCCTGGTGCAATTCCATAATGAGGGCCGTTAGCTCGCATATTCAAGGACAACAACTTTCACTTATTTTATCAGGTTTTTGGTAAGATCTGGTTAAGGGCCAATAACGTTTTGTTTAAAGCAGCCAACATTTGAGATTCAAGACACTTGGCAAGTGAATAAAGTCCTGGGATTCCACAGGTTTTGAACAAACAAAAATAAACAAGGTCAGAAAAGATAAAACCATTTACAACATCTCATTCAGGGTTAGTATGAGGTACTTGGAAATTAACAGTCAAACTGTGGTTGAACAGACTACACCGTACAATACATAGCAAATGTGACTAAGACAGATCCCATGGATTTCTCAGCAAACCACCCCCTCTCCCACCCTCCGTGTCAGTAAACACTGAGTTAAATAATCTCATTAAAATTCTGCCTCCCTCAAGTGGGACTCTAGACTTTCACATGTGAAGATCCAGCCTCTGAATTCCTTCAAAGCCACGACAACTCAGACCGCCTCAACAATTGCACACCTCCCAGGGTTTCAAACTTATCTCCCGAGACTCTGGTCTCTGGCTTAGTGAGCCTGCAACTGCAGAATCTACTCGCTGCTGCAATTTCAGCTCTTTCATAGCCGGCTAGCTTCACTGGGCTGGCCCTGCCCCTGGATTTCAACAAGCTCCAATCTCCCCAGCTACACAAAGCTCTCAGGGCTGCTTCAGAGCCCTGACCCTTACCAACACAGAACCGGTGATCTCCTGCCACCTTCTCAGCTCCCCAGGGCCGCTCCTGAGCATTATCTGCACAGAGCTATCAAACGGCTCCTGAGATTTCCCCAGAGCCCCCCAACTACACAGAGCCAGCTAACAGTAACACTCTTGCTGCCTGGAGCCTCTTTCAGTACAGCCTGCTCTCCCTGCTGCAGGACATGCAGTCCCCCAGCAAACACACAGATAAATTTAAACCCGAGAACTTTCCTAAGCTCCACCCATCTCCACGGCAAAGCCAAAGCAGAAAATGCTGGAAAAACTCAGCAAGCCTGACAGCATCTATGGAGAGAGAAACGGCTAATGTTTCAAGTCCGTGTGACCCTTCAACTCTGAAAAAGGGCCATATGGACTCGAAACATTAACTCGGTTTCTCGCTGCACAGATGCTATCAGGCCTGCTGAGTTTTTCCAACATTTTCTGTCTTTATTTCAGGTTTCCAGCATCCGCAGTATTTTGCTTTTATCCATGTTAAAGTAGCCTTCCAGAACTCACTGACCGCTTTTTAAATCAATTGTAACTCTGACTCCCAAACCAACTCTCAGGGCTGCGTTTCCTTGCAAGCCGTGTAGATACCTCATCTCCAATTTTCCAGCTGAGTAAGCCCACCTGATGATCTTGCCTTTCGATCTTACCTTTCTAGCCATTAACCCTTTAAGTCAACATGGCCCCAACCTTTTAAGTGTAATAGTCTTCAAACTGCTTTAATTGCATTTATCCCATTTTCCACAGTTAAACCTTAACCTTCCCAGAATTAAAAATTACCCCTAAAAATATATTACTATGAATCATGAACTAGCTATTTCAGGCAATATTGGCCCAGATTTTCTGAGCAGCAGCAATGATTGTCGGATAGCTGCTGCGTTTGAAAATCCCGCTGACTCAGCACTGCTGCACATTTTTCCCTGGATCTCCTGAGCCCTGCTGTCAAATAAATGCACAGCATCGTTTGGGCAACTCTGAGCAGAGTCAGGGGGAGACTGGACGTGCCCCCTTTTTTTACAGCACTAGCTGCTGTGTGGTAAATTTAAAGGTCTTGTCTTTGAACGTTAGTAAACGGGTGAAATGGCAGTCGGGTTGGAGTGGTGAAGTTGGGTCGGGTCGGCAGGGGGATATAGAGTTGGGTGCAGTCGGGTGGGGTGGTGTCAGGGGTATAATTTGACAGTCGGAGGGAGTGCGTGGAAGGGATGGTGGTCATGGTGGTCAGTTGTGCAGTTACCCAAGTGTTTTAACCTGTCTAATACTTCCTGGGTAACTATCCAGGTTTGTAATGCGGAACTGTTCAAGGTCGCCGACCCTCAACTCTGAGACAATCACGGAGGGACCCAAGGAACAGGGGAATTGTCCATTAGAAGTTCAAACTTCATGGGCTATTCCCACACTGGTCCACGCATCAGGACTTCCACAGGGTCAGGAGACGCATCTTCAGTCATACGTCCACTCTCTGACAACCTGGAGACTGAAAGATGTGGCCCATTGTCTTTATTAATGCAGAAAAACATTCCAAGATGTACTTTAGAGGCATTTTTTTTTTAATGGTGCTGCACCAAAGGAGGTGACTAAAAATTTGGTCAAAAAGGTGGGTTTTAATGAGGGCTTTTAAAGGGAGGCAGAGTGGCAGTGGGGTTTATGATGTATATTTCAGAATCTGGGACTTTAAGAGGGTTGGCATCGGGAGGATGTACAGGAGGTGGAAAAATTGGATGAGATTATGAAGCAATTGCCAAACCCCAATAAAATCCTGGAATTCTGTGTAATAAAAATGGGATTTGATTTCAGCCACTGTAAATCTACAAGGTTTTTTTATCAAATTGGGATTTAACACTCCAGACCCAAGTGACAGTTTGATTTGCGTTTAGCGGTGAGTTTACCTCCAGAGTTCTGCCGCCTTATTTTTTCTCCACCTGTATTGTTGACTTTACTTCTGTTGTATTTTATGAGATATTCATTAACACGTTCTTCAGAACTCCAAAGAAGAGTCATATTGGACTCAATGTTAACCCTGTTTCTCTCTCCACAGATACTGCCAGACCTGCTGAGTTTTTCCAGCACTTTTGGTTTTTATTTCAGATCTCCAGCATTATTTTGCCTTTATTTCGGCGATAGCATTCTTGTTCAGGGGTCAAAAGTTAGAAATGCAAGCCTTATGGCAGGCACTTGAGCACATAACCCAGGCTGATGTTCAGTGCAGTACTGGAGAAGTGCTGCATTGTCAGAAATGCCGTCAGTTGGTTGAGAAGCTTAACATGATCCATCTGCCTGTTTAGGTTGGATGTTAAAGATCCCATGATGCTATCTGAGGAAAAGCAAGAAACTCTCCTCTCGTCCTGGCCAACATTTATCCCAGAGCCACCAAAAAGCAATGCAAATTTTAAAAGTACCGTGCTGAGAATGAAGAACCTTCCAAACACCTTCCAATTGCGCAGGACATTCTATAAGCAAATCTGTTCTTTCACTCTTCGTTTGCCAGACTTACAAAGACTCTTTGGCAAAGTAAAGCTCAACCATTTCATTAACTCTCCTATCATGAGACCTACTTGTATTTTGAATAGCCCAATGCGTTTACATGTCTCATCCATGCACCCTAGTTAATACAAAAAAGCAACAACCCCCCTCCATAAATGTTGTGACATTGCTAAATCCCGACATTGTGTTTGACGCCAACTGACGCTATGTCTGCCTATTTACATCATTTACATTTGCCCACACACGATCAATTTGTTAGAACAATAGGGAATATTTTCCAAGTGTTCCCCGTGATGTTTGAAATATTTTTCCTACCCTGTGAATTTGTGCTTTCAGTGTCTTACTCCTGGAGTTCTATGAAATCTGATTGAAACAAATATTAATCTAATAAAAAAATAATGAGTGTGAAATCTAAGAGGTTTCATTTTGTATTAAGCAAATTATTTTCTTCCTGATAATTCTTTCCCTCATCCATTTTCATTTTCTGCTGCACCAAATGTATTCTCCCTTCTCCCTTTGTGGGGGAGATGACTCCTGCCGGAGTACAATTCCATGAACACGGACAATTCTCCAGTTATGTCAAAGGGACATCTGTATATGTGAGTCTATGCTGAGTGTTGTTGGGCTATCTTGCTTGACTGAAAGACCAAAGTGTAGATACTGTCTTAGGTCATCTCACAAAGCACTTAGAATCATCATCAAAACTTACAGGAGGAGGCTATTCAGCCCTGCCATGTCTGTGCTGGTTCTTTGAAAGAACACTCGTGTTTAGTCCCACATCCCCAGGTTTGGTCCATAACCCTGTAGCCTACTCATCCTTGAGCACTGATTTATCTCTGTTTTAAAATGTACTTATGGAATCAGCTTCAGGTAGAGTGCTCCAAATCCCAACAACTCTCCCTCCATATGGAAACATTTCCCCTCTTCTCTCCAGGTCTTTTGCCAATGATTTTCAATCTGTGACCTCTAGTTGTTGACCCACTTGCTAGAGGGAATATTTTGTCTCTATCTACTTCATCAAAACCTCTCATCTTCTGTGTTGTAAAAAGAACGGTTCTAATTTTTCCAGCCTCTCCTCATAGTCAAAGTGCTTCATCCTGGTAAACCTCCTCCAAATCCTTTCTAAGGCACTTTACATCTTTCCTGAAATGTGCTGGCCAATATTGTCCACAATACTCCATCTAACTAGTGACTTATCAAGTTTGAGCATGATCTCTTTGCCGTTATATTTTATTTTTCTATTTATAAAGTAATCCACATAGATTTTAAAAAAATCCATTTTATCATTTGCCCTAACCCCTTTTAAGGATCTTTGTGGACACCAAGGCCTCTCTGCTTATCTACATTTTCTTTAAATCATGCCATATATAATTCATTTGCAATGAAATCCTTTGAAGTGTGGTGAGTTATGTAGCCATTATATATGCAACAGGATCCTATAAACTATAACAGGATGAATAACTAATATGTTTAATGCATCAATTAAGGAAGGAATGTTGGTTAAAACACTAAGGGAATTCTCTGCTCCTCTTTAAGTAACATTGTGGGATCGTTAATTTGTCAGCCTTGACTCAGTTGGTAGCACTCTTGCCTTTCAGTCAGAAGGTTCTGGGTTCAACTCCACTCCAGAGATTTGAGCATATAATCCAGGATGACCCTTTAGTGCTGTACAGTCAGAGGTGCTGATCTTTTGAATATCTCTTTGGATGTAAAAGATCCTGTGGCACTATTTGAAGAATAGCAGGGGAGTTCTCCCCAGTGCCCTGGCTAATAGATTTTCTGATCGTTATCACATTCTGTTTCTGGTATGTGAATTGACTGCCATGTTTCCTATGTTATAACAGTGACTATATTTGAAACACAATTCATTGGCTGTACAGCACATTGAGACATTGAGGTTGTGGAATGCTTTTTTAATTTACTAAAGAGGGTTCAGGAAAATATGTGGGTAGTCCTTGAAATCAATGTTAAAATAATGAGGATAGACTGGAAAAATGTTTAAAGCAGAAGATCATTCAAGCAATGAGGCAGTAGTGAAGCAATAAAACTAGTTTTGGATTGCTCTAGCCAAGAGCCCACACATAGATTATGAACTAAATAATTGCCTTCTGAGCTGTAAACTCATTCTGATTCATGCTTGAGAGTAAGAAGATTGTCCAGCATTTTAAAATAGTGAAATGTGGGGAGAAACCGGCCACAGAATTAAAGATTATGGATACAAAATTGGCAAGTGTGAAGTGAGAATGATGAGCTGCAGAAATGAACGTGAGCTGGTTGTTTTGAATAATGTTTGGATGTATTGAAGGATAACTGTTCATTAGCGACATTGGAGGTTGCACAGAGGTGTAGGAATTGGATGATTAGGCCTTGATTCCTGTTTCGATTGTGCAAATACAGTTTATGAAATTTAATTTGTCAAGGTTGAATTGGTGGTTGTTAGATTGTACCAGGGAGAAATTTCTCGTTTGTCATCTCCTTTTTGCGCGTATTTATTTCTCATTTCTAGGAGACTGAATAAACTGGGCAGACTCCAATACTATGCTAGTTCTAAATGTCCATTGGAAGGATAGAACTTGATGAGCTGAGCAGTCTCATTTGCTTCATGGCTTTCTGTGTTCTGATATATCAAAAATACATGCGTTGTGATCAAAATGTGATTGGAGTGTGAATTATCCTTCTGTTTGACGCCAACATCTGAAGAATCAAAAAGCCAACACTGAAAATTTATCACCTTAAAACCATTTCACCAGCAGCTTTATGATTTGTTGCTGCCATCCAATTAACAAATTTTAATGCAATATGAATGCGGTTATGATAAAGTGTAAAAATATAAATTAACAGCACAAGCAATACAGTGCACTTGTATTTGTTGAAAAACCATTGGCATAAATAATTTGCAGCTGTGAGGAATTCAATGGCAATTAAATGGTGGTTTATTTTACAGTTCGATGTTTAATTTGAAGGAACCTGAAGAATGTAAGATATTGGGATGTTTTGTGAACTCGGGTTACAGTATAGGGGAATGAAGTGGTTGAATTTGTGGTTTCTGTGTCTAAATAGTGAGCACTCTTAAATTTTGCTTGGATGATTGAGACTTCTGACAGCTACCTTTTGGAAGGACTGATCAGAAGAATACAGCTCAAGAGGAGGCCATTCAGCCTATCCAGTCTGCCCTTTCGAAAAACAAGCCCGACTCTCTCTCTCTCTCTCTTGCCCTATATCCCTGCAATCTGTTTCTCTTTCAAGTATTCATCCAATTCATTTCTTGAAAGTTTCTAATGAACCTCTTTTTACCATGCTGTCAATCAGTGCATTCCAAATCCTAACCATTTGTTGTATAAAATTGTTTATTCTTATGTCTTCTCTGGGTTTTTGGCAATCGCCTTAAATCTGCGCAGTCATTGAAAAAAGTTTCTCCCTAGTTATTCTAAACTCTTCATAATTTAAAACACCTCTTCTTCACAACTCCAGATTCTGCAATCTATCCATGCAACTGTAATCCCTCGTTCCGGGAACCATTCTCTTAAATCTCTTCCGTACCTCTTTCAAAACCTTCACGTGAACTAGAAGGAACTGAAGTTACTCAGTTTTTGCTGTTTGACTGTGGTTAGCAATTACTTTGTGTTGTGTGTCCATTCCTGTTGTACAGCTCTTGTTCAGTTATCTTCATGAGCTAATTTATAAAGCCACCCACTTAGTATCAGGCAAAGCATCTTGAGTACGTTGATTGGGTCCCTATTGAAGTTTAGAAAGTTGAGAGATGATCTGATTAAAACATGTACCATCCTGAGGGGACTTGACAGGATGGATGCTGAAAGGATGTTTCCCTTTGTGCGAGATACTAGAACTAGAGGACGTAGTTTAAAAATAAGGGGCCTCCCATTTAAGACGGAGATGAGAAGAAATCTTTTCCCTGAGAGTCACGAATCTTTGGAACTCTCTGCCCCAGGGAGCGGTGGAGGCAGGGTCAATGAATATTTTTAAGGCAGATATATTCTTGACTAATGAGGAGTCAATGGTTATCGAGGGAGGGTAGGCGGAATGTGGATTTGAGGCCACAATCAGATGAGCCATGATCTTATTGAATGGTGGAGCAGGCTCGAGGGGCTGAATGGCCTACTCCTGCTCCTAGTTTGTATGTTCGTATGAAGGTGAAATGAGCATTAAGAGTGGGATCAGTATTTTGATATTTTTGGAGTTGTAGAACCTTCTTGCTTGACTCATTTTCCAGGAATGCTTTTGAGAGCTGCTTGTGTTTCTGGTAGCAGTTTGCCAGTGACATTAGCTGTTTTGTCATAGAATGGACTGTACATGATTGAGATGCTACATGAAACCTGATGAAATAAGACCTTCCATTCAACACAGATCTCCGTTGGCCTTTGCAATGACTGGCATGAAATCGGGAAGAAAACATTTGAATTGGCAACTTGTTATTGAAGCATTTGCTGTAAACCTGTTCTTACATAGCAGTTAGGAAATGCATTCAGTGTTCCAGCTCTTGTGGAAACTAGAAGCCTGTTATGAGGTGACGCTTAGTTATCACTTCTGCAGCAAGAACTCAAGTTTGAATATCCAAATCTTTCTAAACATTTTGAAGCCGCTGATAGCATTTTGGAGTTTTAATACATTTTTTCCTGTTGGTTTTGGCTGTCACTTATGAAAGTAGGAGTAGGCTATTCAACCCATTGAGCCTGCTGTGTCATTCAGTAACTTAGTGGGATGAACTTCTACATCAACAGTATTTTCCTGTCCTATCCCCAGATCTCCTGATTCCTTTAGTACCCAAAATTCTATCCATCTTGGTCTTGAGTGTACTCAACAACTGAACATCCAAAACTCTCTTAGTGGAGAGAATTCTAAAGGTTCACAACTTTGAGTGAAGAAGTTTCTCCTCACTTCAGTATTAAATAATCGACCCCTTATTTTGAGACTTTGACCTCTAGCTCTAGACTGTCTAGACAGAGGAAACACCCTCTCAGCATTGACCCTGCCAAGCCCTCTAAGAATTTATAGTTTATTTATCATGCAGGATGCACATTTGAAGATCCAGATGTCCGGTGTCTGAGAAAATGTATAGGTATTTTTCTCCAAGGGTATTAAACATGGTCCTACTCCTGAGCATAGGACGTTGATTCCTCCTGATTTTAATGTGATTGTTATGCTAGGAGAGCTGGTTTTGAATAATTGAATGTAGTTTAAGATTGAAATGGTTAGTTCCCAAAATGCATATAAACATCAATGTTTATGCATATGAAATAAGCAGGTAAAATTGATTAGTCATGCAAACTTGATTACTCTCTAAACTTAAAACAAAACTTATCGACGCGACCAGTGTAGTGTTGTAAGGTGCTGAATACCAATTGTTTTGTGTTTAGGTGTGAGAAGGAATGTTATTGTTCATCAATACAACAATTTGGACTTTAATGCAGCAAATTGTCCCAAAGTGCATCGTAGCAGAGAAACAAAAATCAAGCAGGAATTGACGATGAGCCGAAGGAGATATTCAGAGGAGTGTATAGAATCTTGGGGCTGGGTTTTAGGGTTGCCGTAACCCCACTCCTCCTCCTCCCACTCACCGCCCCAGGCTAAAAAGTTGAGGGGTGCCCACCCATGATCCCCACGACTGCCCTGCAGCAGTTTAATGCTGGGAGCAGTGAAAATTGCTTTAAGGCGAGACTTCCACCCCTGTCTTGGTAAGAAGCCCTGCCTGAGAGAGCTACTGGCCAACTGGATGTCCGGCAGCTCTGTAATGCTGGCAGTGCCAGCAGTTGCTGCTGGGGCTACAGGTGATCCCATCACACCGAGGAGCCCAGGTAAGTTCGGGATTGGGGATCTCACTGGGACCTTGCCAACGTGTTCCGGTTTCCCGACACCAGCCTGCGCAGGTAAAGCTGCTGGGCTTCCCATCTAAATTACTGGCGACCATGGGATCAGGCCCTTAATTGGCCATTAATTGGCTGTTTAAGGGCCTAAATAGGACCAAGGGCGGGAGGGCTGCCTGATGCCTCTCCTGCAATATCCTCCTGCCCCCCCTACAAACTGGATTTTATGTGCCCCTCTGCCTTTAAATCGGCTGGGGGAAGGGAGCGTAAAATCCAGCAAATTGCAAAAGAGGTAGGTTTGAACAGGTATCTTAAAGGAAGAGGAGAGAAGATGAGGTTCAGTGGGTTTTCCAGAACTTGGGTTCTAGGTGACTGAAGAAAAGGCCAGACTGGAGAAAAGAAAGTGGGGGGGGTGGGGTTCACAAAAGGTCAGAGTTGGAGGTACATGGAGTTCTGAAGGATTGTAGCTCCGGAGGAGGCTACAGCGATAGGGAGTGGTGTGGCCATAGAAGAATTTGAACACTGAGATGAGAATGTTAAATTCTAAACATTAGTGTCCAGAACTATCTCTAGTTTTGATGACCAAATAATTTAATATTCCGATTTGGTACCACACTGAAATGCAGGGTGGTGACTCGGTGGTTTTATAAAACTTGAAATCTTGAGTTGAGGAAGAAGTTGAACAAGCAACGTGTCTTATTAGTGGCAGTCAGCAGTAACTTCACGTGCTGATCTTCGAGTTAATCATGATCTTCAGCTTGCCACAAAGTTGGAAATCTAAACCAGCTGGATGATAGCCCAGAATTTTAAACTTTAATTCATGTTAGTGTGATTTTCAGTCTGGTAGGTGTCATCTTCATGCAGAGGTGTCACAAGCTTGTGTTTCCTTCTAGATAGACTGTAGCTCTGTGTCTGTAAATGCGAGTTGTTTCTGTAGTTCAGGCACAACTAAAATTGAGCGTATTTCATTTTACTGCAACATGTATTTTAGAACAAATTTTTAGAAGCAGCATATTAATTGAGTTTTATTCCCTGCAACAATATCGATATTGAACAGTTTGCAGCATTGACACAACAATTTCATTCAATGTTCTGAATCAGAAGCCATTTGGTACATCACAAAACTGCAAACATTTTAATTCCATACAAGCTAGCTGCATTTTACATTTTTTTCTGATGGTACAATGACTTGCAGAAAGTAATTGGAAAAAAGCAAGTTTAAAGCAACAGATAATGTCAGTAAATCCAATTCAGAAATCATCACCTGTTTCAGACACATTGGGATGTTTAAATCTTGGCGATCCTGTAAATTCCACCGGGAGGTTGGGGGTTGGGGTGGGGGGGGGGGGGGTGCAGAGCTGGGTGGAGCGGGGAGGGGGTGCTTTTCAATTCTCCTCGCCTTTTCAGTTTTTTTTTAAACTGCTTCAGTACCCCTCAAACTTTTTGAGGTGCAAGTGACATGTCAGGATATCAGCCCAGTTTGATATCAGCCCATTCTACGATTCACGCTAGGGATCCAATGCAGTTATACTGCAGCCTTTGCATTCTGCCTACTTAGCTTGCTGTGTTTTATGTACATGGAAACGTTGAGCGTACACCGGGACAGGGGAGTCGGGAACAAATGGGGCCCTTAAAACTTTCCAAATTGGTTTTTCACCTTTATTATGTTGAAGGAAGCACAAAGTCTACTTCTGAATTTATGGGTTTGTGACTAGATTTAGGAACTTGTAGAGTAAAATGATGTTTCCTTCCCATTTTTTTTTTCTTTTTTGTTGTTGTTGAATTTAATTTACTCACCATTTTATTTCTGCTTTCAGGTCATTTCAGTTGGGACAAATACCTTAAGGAGACAGGTGCTGTTGCTGCCCCTTCCCATTGCTTTAAGCAGGTGAAATAGGCTTTTATTTCATTTTAGTGCTGTGATAATTTGTATGGAGCTGAGGTTGGTTGTGGTATTCGCAGGGATATCGGCATATGTTATCTCTAACAATGTATGATGTTAATTTTGAAAATGAGTGGAGCGGGCCAAAATCGATATCTGTCTGGTAATCAGAGATATCTCTACGAGACTATGATGTGCTATTTAGTTATTTTTCAGAACAGTGCTTATCCATTATTTGATTTTAATTCTTGTCCAGATCATGTAATTCCTCCCTGTGATTCAAAATAGTTCATGATTTGGCAAAAGACTTTGGGCATTAATAAGAAATGAATATAAAATTGAAGTCAATGGGAATCAGGGGGATAAACGGCTCACTGGTTGGAGTCATACCCTAGCACAAAGAAAGATAGTTGTGGTTGCTGAAGGCCAATCATTCCAGCCCCAAGACATCATGGCAGGAATTCTTCAAGGCGGTGCTAAGCCCAAACATCTTCAGCTGCTTCAACAATGACCTTCCCTCCATCATAAGGTCAGAAGTGGGATGTTCACTGATGGTTGCACAGTGTTCAGCACCATTCACAACTCCTCAGATAATGAAACAGTCTAAGTAATGATGACCCATGAAACCATGTCGATTGTTGTAAAAGCCTATCTGGTTCACCAGTGCCCTTTAGACAAGGAAATCTGCCATCATTACCTGGCTCGGATTACATATGACTGCAGACACACACCAATGTGGTTGACTCTGAAATGCCCTCTGAAATGGCCTGCCAAGCCACGCAGTTCTAGGACAATTGCGGATGGCCAACAAATACTGTTCTGGCCACATCCCATGAATGAATAAAGAGAAAAAAATCCATATCCGCATGCAATAAGATCTGGACAGCATTCAGGCTTGGGTCAATAAATGGCAAGTAACATTTGTGCCAGACAATGACATCTCCAACAAGAGAGGAGCTAACCAACTCCCCTTAACTTTCAATCACAAATCGTCGAATTCTGGCCATTAATATTCCTGAGGGTTATCATTGATCAAAAACTTAACCAGATATGTAAATACTGTGGCTACAAGAACAGGTCAGAATCTGGGTATTCTGTGGTGAGTTGCTCACCACATGCCTCCCCAAAGTTGGTCCACCATCTACAGAGCACAAATCAGGAGTGTGATCAAATATTCCTTACTTCCCTGGATGAGTCCAGTAATACTCAAACTCAAAACAATCCAGGACAAAGCAGCCCGCTTGATTGCCACTCCATTTACCAACTTAAATATTCCTCCTTTTGACCAATAGCACACTGGCATAAAAACGGAAAATGCTGGAAAATCTCAGCAGGTCTGACAGCATCTGTGGAGAGAGAAACAGGGTTAACGTTTCAAGTCTGTATGACCCTTCTTCAGAGCTAAAAAGCACAGTGGCAGCAATGTATACCATCTACAAGATGCACTGCAGTAACTCGTCAAAGCTTCTTTGATGGCACTTTCCAAACTTCTGACCTTTGCCGCTTAAAATGACTAAGGCAGCAAATACATGGGAACACCACAACCTGCAAGTTCCCCTCTAAGCCACTCACCATCCTGACATGGAAATATATCACCGTTCCTTCACTGTTGCTTGGTCAAAATCCTGAAACTCCCTCCCCAACAGCACCGTGGGTGTACCTACATCACATAGACCGCAGTAACTCAAGAAGGCAGCTCACCACCACCTTCTCAAGGGCAATTCAGGATGGAAACCAATGCTAGTTTGCAGTGAAGCCCACATTGTGCGAGTTAATAAATAAAAGTCACTTTTTTTAATAAAATGAATGAGAGGTTTAATTGATGGGTGGAAAATAGGAGTTGGGGGAGTGTAAAATTGGTTTAGATTGGGAACAATAACAGGGGAAATGTAGACTGTATAGATCACCAAACTAAAAATAACTAGTTGCGAAATGTTGAGAGCTGCAAAATCTTCGGCTTCACATTTGCGATTTATACATTATTCAAGTTCCTGTAGAGTTCGTTTTTTACCATCGACACAACCTTATGAGTGAACTTACATGTGTGTTTGTACTGGTCCAGCATGTAATAATTAAGAATCTATTTTTTAGCATATAACTTAATCTATTTACCCAATCTATTGTGACTTCTATTCAGAATATTGCTTCCTTATTATTCGGAATCGTTCTGCATTGACAGGGCATTTTCATTCTGGGAAAGTTGTTAGGTGTTAATTTACTGGGTTTGTGTTCAGCGGATCATCATAATACTGTTTTTAAAATTGTGACCTTGTGTTTGAAAATAGATATTTTGAATAGATTAAAAATTGTGTGAAAGGTTTCAGGGTCTGCCATAGATCTTGAGTTTTCAGGGTTTATGTAAGGAACAGAAATAGGCCATTCAGCCTCTTGATCTTGTTCTGGGGTCCGATTGAGTTGGCAAGTCCAATTATGTATCAAAACTGGTATTTGCATTTGTCCCAGTTCTTTTCCTTTCCTGCAGGTGCTGCCTCATGCTGGGATATGGGTGTTGGGGGTTCTCTGTGATCTTGCCATTCTTTATGGGTGAACTTGGGCATGGATTGTTGGCAAGCCCAATTCAGCCCATCACACACATTTCTCTTTCAGGGACCAACATGTAGAAACAGGAAGCTCTCAGTGACTTAGTTTCCTACTTCTACCCTGGGGACATGAAAGACACTGGCCTGTTTTGAAATGAGTTAATTCAGCATGGTCCAGGGATCGAATCAGTTCAAATTCCCTCATGACTTCACCCCTCCCCATCTTTGTAACCTGCTCCAGCTGTACAACCATCTAAGACCTCTGCACTCTTCCAGTTGTGACTTTTTTACCCATTCATGGGATATGAGCATCACTGGTAAGTCTGGCAGTTGTTGCTCTTCCCAGTTTGCCTTTGTTGTGGCGTCTTTGCTGAACGGACCACAGGAGACTCGGGTACAGGTCACGATCGTTTATTCGAGCAATTGCTAGGAGGGCACCATCTCAATGCAGCTTGAGACAGTACTCTGCTAAGTTACAAGTGTTCACCATATTTATACATTATTGGTCACATACAAGAACATCCTCCAGATTCCAATCACGTCAACATATAGGTTTACATTAAACAGACAGGTCTCTAGTACAAAGGTAACCCACTTTCACCCAGGCAGAGACCTGTCTTCCTATCTAGGCTGAGACCATCTGTCCTTCCTGTATCTGTCGAAGAGCACACTTAATCTATTATTGCCACCTTCTGACTCCAGTCTAACTCCCAGGACCTTGCTGGTGATTGCAAGCCCTGAGAATGTGCAAGGTTCAGCATTCTCTCTGTCCCAGCCTGAACTTTAAATGTTAACTGCTTAGCAATTGTGGTTTTGCATGCTGGGATATTTTAAGTCAAGCCCCTTGACCATTACTGTATTCCTTTATTTCCCCCTAACAATCCCCCCTTTTGGCCCTTGGCTTAGCCCAAGGTAGCCAACTACAGTGGTGTCCACTCCCCCCCACCCATCCCCTTTACGCACCACCACCCATTGATGCTGGCCAGTCATCCAGCTTTGGCATGTAAAGGGTACGGATACCGGTCAACCATCTGTATCATCTGGTCCTTTAATCTGAACCTCTGGCTTACCATATTCCTACTCCATCTACTAAAACTCCCCCAACACCACCTTTTTTGTGACTTCCGGGTGCGATGAATCAAGTATGTTAGATACATAATCAATATCAGCTGAAGTATAACTAGGGCACGGGAGATAATCTGAATCCAGGAGTGTATCTGTACGTTCGAGCCCCAGTTCCACAGGTCCTCCCACCATGTGGAAGAATCTATTCGTTCAATATCTGTCTTTAAGGCTCTAACCTGTCGTTGCAGTGTACATTAAGTTCTGTATATTTGCTTAGCCTGTCCCTGAATCGTGGTGAGATGCTCTGGTAATAGGGGAATTTCAAAGGAGAACTGGTTCAAATACTGTGTCAGTTATCCTCCACGCTTTCCTTGACCTGAATAGTAGTTGTTCCTCTCTTGTATATTTTGACCAGTTCCATCTTCCCCACCCTTGCTGGCGCCTGTGGGTGTAGGCACACTGAATGATTGTGGATCTGGCATATCTGGTTGTTCCTGTACTGGATTCTTTCCTGCCGCATGGTGATACAATATCTCCCATTCCCTGCATATGCAACATGGGTCGGTTCTTTTGCAGCCCATGTAGTTTCCATTGTACAGTTTGCTGCTGCTTTAAATCCACTTAGCTTCACCTGCCTCATATATTGGGTGTACACATACTACTGCGGTGGCCTCTATTCTACAATATTCTAATGTGGTGCTAACTATATTCCCTTCTATGTCTGCTGCACATGGTGGAATAACATGATACCTAATATAATAATCCTCCCATATAACTCCAATATTTTCTACTCTATATAATGTCCTGCTGGGTGTTGACATAGGTATAACAGGCATTATTAATATAATGCCTATTAGCATATTACTATTCACTATACATTTAACATTCATTCTATATACGCGTGTTAAACCTCTGAGCTGGAAACTGGTCAAGTCATGATTCTTGTGTCGTGAAAGATTACATAAATGCTCATTAGTTACCCATAAAGGAACCCCTTCATTAATCTGTCTTAAATTCTCTCGGGCTTGTTCCAACGCCCAAGATCCATAGGGGCTGCAAACGTCATTTCTGCTCGCTTCGTCTGAAATATTTTTCCCTATTCCAGTTAATTTATTGATAGTCCCCGCATGACTTTCGCAAAGAGTAGCCAGGCTTTGAATTAACCGTGTCACGTCCTGGTCCGTATCTAACTGTATATCCTGGATCCCCTGTCCCCACCCTAAAATCTCCTTAAGCTTAAAGCCCAGGGTACGGACCTTCTGATCTACAGTTGCTCGGTCGATGGAATTAACTGTTGATGTCCCTGTATTGAATACTGTGGCAGCTTCATTTATCAGGCTGCGCTTGTCTCGGTCCCCCTCTGGGTCTGATTGCATTCCACCGTCAAACTGGACCGCTTCAGACATCAACTGGTTCGTCAGAGCCGTATGAAGTGCTTGGGTGTGTGTTGGACATCACTGGGGCAGGGCAATACCAGATATGTTCAAGACTACGGGCACCAGCTCATGGTGTACATCATCATATAAACTTCTGATTAACCAGTACCAAACCATTCGTCAGTCCTGGACAAGGTGGGTCAGTCGATGTGGTTTGAGGGACTTCGATTATCTCTGCTGGGATTGTGGAAGTAGGTGGCTGGGTAGTGGTACCAATTTTCTTTATTGGACGGACCTCCCACACCCGATCTGAAGCAAACCCTTACTACAATTCGAAAGCACTTGTTCTCCTACTGTTACATTGATCATTCCCCGTTGCGTGTCGCATTCGGCACTCTCCGTGCTGTACTGGGGTGCAGGATGAGCAGTGGCGATCCCCGACCTTGTTGCCAGTACTGATACGCCCACGACCAGGATCGTAGATCTGTGGAGATGTTAACATCGGCTCCCGTCCTCTGGGTTACCGCTTGGGCAATTGTCATGTATCTTTAACTGTGTGTAATGCCTCCGTTTACTTCCCTTTCTCATATCTACAAGTGCGCATGTATCACCTGTCATAATTACCTCGTATGGCCCATTGTTGCTTTTTGGATTTGCCTATTTCTATACCCTTAATCATCTGTCGGTCTTTGACTTCCTTCCTTAACTTATGCAATTGCTGACTTATTTCCCTCACGTAGTTTCGCATCCTCTCTTGCCCACATGTCTGTCCTTGGCTTGCTGCATTGTTCCAGTGAAGCCCAACGCAAACTGGAGGAACAACACCTCATCTTCCGACTAGGCACTTTACAGCCTTCCGGACTGAATATTGAATTCAACAACTTTAGGTCGTGAGCTCCCTCCCCCATCCCCACCCCCTTTCTGTTTCCCCCTTCCTTTTTTTTTCCAATAAATTATAAAGATTTTCCTTTTCCCACCTATTTCCATTATATAAAAAAAAGAAAAAAAACCCCACTAGAGCTATACCTTGAGTGCCCTACCATCCATTCTTAATTAGCACATTCGTTTAGATAATATCACCAACTTTAACTTTAACACCTATGTGTTCTATTGTACTATTGTCGTTGACATCTTTTGATGATCTGCTTCTATCACTGCTTGTTTGTCCCTACAACCGCACCCCCCCTCCACCTCTCTGTCTCTCTATCTCTCTGCCCCCCACACACACACCTTAAACCAGCTTATATTTCAACTCTTTCTTGGACTCGAACTCAAGTTCTGTCGAAGGGTCATGAGGACTCGAAACGTCAACTCTTTTCTTCTCCGCCGATGCTGCCAGACCTGCTGAGTTTTTCCAGGTAATCCTGTTTTTGTTTTGTCTTCCTTTTATTGGTCCTACATCTCCCACTCCTATTATGATTCCCTCGGTTAACTGCATTCCTCTCCTTGTCATTATTTCAAATGGGGTGAACCTGGTGGTTCTGCTTGGGGTAGCTCTAAGGTGCATTAAAATATTGGGCTATTCCCTGTCTCTTGAATTGCTTTTGTGATTGTTTTTTTTTAAATGTTCAGTTCATCCTTCCCACCATCCCCGAGCTCTGTGGCTGGTAGGGAATGTGGAATTTCTGTTTATATTTAAATAAAACAATTCTTTCTTGACTCTTCCTGTGAAATGAGTTCCCTGATCTGAACCCATCTGGGTAGGCACCCCCTCTCCTTCCAGTTTACTCTCTCCTGCTGCTGTCTCATGTCAGACCTCAATTCCTTAAACAACTGTACAATGCACCTTCTTATCCTATCTTTCAATGGCTCAGTATCTTCACTTCCAGTGGTGGTTCTCTCTGGGAGCTGCTTAATCGTCTGTCATCATAGTGTTAATCCTGTGGCCTTATTCTTTGTAGCTCACAGGCACATTAGTACAATCAGCAATACATCTATTTAGCCTTTTTCCAGCTTTCCCTTTACCTGTATCCATCTTGTGGTAAATTGTTGTTAGGTATTATTTCTCCTTACATTTCAATTCCTGAACCACAGATCCCAATAGTTTTACCTCTAAGTTTTTTTTTCCTGACTATGATCATTCAGATGGAGAAATTTGACATTTTACGAATGAACCAGGCATTGACATGTTTTGCTTCCTTATCTTCTTCTCAAACAACATCTTATTGTCCCACTAAATCATGTCCGACTTTTGTTTTGCATTATCCCAGATTCATTAACTCGGCCAGAAATTGGATTTCTGCCAAACTTTGTCAAGGTCTTGAGCTCAGCTTCATATTTTGGGAACAGACTTACAAATACAAAAGCTTGCAGCATTTGAATTAGTGCCAGTTGTTGTCAAACCTTTTAAAATGAAAATTTCCTTTTATCACGAACCTAACCTCAAATTTTAAACTTTGTAAGAAATGTAATATACGCTATAAATATTAAAACGACCTCTTTCTTATGTGTATTGATTTGTATCCAAGTTATAATTCCCGTATATTTATCGACACATTCTTTATCTTAGATGGCATCCTAGTGATTCAAAAGTTACCTTCTAAACTACACTGCGCTTTACACCTCAAGATTGTCCCAAATTCAAATAACAGTGCTGTTGGGATGCAGATTTCCTTTCATATTTAATTCATCTCTTCATAAGAAACCCCTTTTTTATCCATTGGAACCACCTAGGCCTTGTGTTTATGTCTTTTCCTAGAATCCCTTGAACTTCAGGTAATTTTTCCCCTCAGAATTTTAGAATACTAACTTGTATGAGTTAATGTAACTCGTATGTATCAATCCCAATCAGCTTGGGAGCTGGTGATGTCAGTCTGCAAAGGGGGTGGTACAAAGGTTGCTTCATCTAACCCTATCTAGCTTCATGAAACCTTCAAATTACCACCCTTTTTGCCAGAAATCTCAACTCAAACCTTATACTCAAAACTTTGGAATGTTTCAGTATACTTTTCCTTTAATCTAACATGGGGCTTTCAACCCTAAAGTGCTGAACTGCACACACAAATAACAATTTACGGAAGAAAACACATTAAAGCTCATACACAAATACTTCCTTGCACACAAACAAACATATATTTCCAGGTATGTATTTATATTCCTGTATCCTTAACTTAACGACTTGAAACTCTCACATTCTAAACGAAACTTCAAATAGCAGTGGGGGAAATAAAGGGATCTTGAAGGCTCCACCTATAGGGGCAATTAAACTGACAAAAGGTCACATTTCCCCTGCTACTGCCTTTCAGTGCTTATTAACTCCCCTAGGGGTATGCCCCTTTTCTCTCTGTCTCTCTCTCTCTCTCTCTCTCCAGCACAAGCAGCTCTTGTAACTTAGATCAATTCATTTTTTTAAGTTACAGAAAATTCAGTAGCGGACCTTTTGGGTCCCAATCATCCTTCCACATTTTCGGGAAAATCTCCTCATCCCTCACGGGACATTATACACCCCCAATTCGTTGCTTCCTCCCCCCAAGGCTCCCTTGACTGCCCTCTCAAACTCCCTGTGCTGGGCTGTCGCCTACTCCCACCCGATCTGGAATGTCCTCAGGTTTCGCCCAGTCTCCACTCCCAAACTCTAGGGGTGATCTTCCCAAATATCCCCTGGGCATTTAGCCTTCGCCAGTATGTGGGTATCAATGGGGTGCATCGCATGGAAATCTTTCTGCATTTCCCGCAGTTTGGTCCAAAAATCTGGGTTGCTATGCCGAGTTTTTAAGTGTCAGCAGTTCTTTAAACAAAACCTGTTTCTCCCCCAGGCTGAATGGTATGTGCTTAACTTTCTCCGTAACCCTCTCAAACTCCCCATCCTCTCCCTATTCCTCAGCCCCCCTTTCTCCCTTCGGGTTTCAATTCGCCTTTCCTGACTTTACTTTTCCTAACGGTTATTGCCACAGGGGCCATGGGATTCAATGGGCTCAGTGGGGCGTTTGGTTCATATGAGGGTGGAACTGCCTCAGCTCCATCATGGGTTTCTCCCTCGGAGCTTTCCCCCTATTGATCAGGGTCACTGCAGGCTGCTGCTGCCACTGTTCTGATCTGTCCTGGATCTGACTTTGTTTCTCTCTCTCTAGTCGACTGGAATTTAGTATTAACCTGTCCACACAACTGTAGGTATAGTGTGATAATAACCATCATCCCTTTCTTTTCCTTATCTTTTTTTGCTCTAACCACCACCTTTTTTGTTCTCCGGGGGTTCCCTGTGGGTTCCACCCCCTCCTTCTGCAATTTTAGTGATTAATTTTGACTGTTGTTCTGCTATGAACCTCGTAATGGAGTCCGCGGTTCCCCAGTCGAGTTCCATAGCGCTATTTTGTTTCCCTGACGGCATTCTGTTCCTATTTTTACATCTATCTCTGCGCGATAAGTCCGCACGGTCCTAACAACTTAGTTATCTGAGGTATATGTATATGCGGTTTAACAGGGGTCCGGCCTACCTGCGCGGTTTCCTCTAAGGTTGTGTTTCAAACCCTAACCACGCCAGCACGGCTCCGCCTCCTCTCAACTGGGTAATGGTCTGGCCTCCTTGCGCGGCTTTGGCCCCGCTAGTCCCGCTTGCACGGCTCCGCCTATTACCCCTGGCGCTTCCTATCTCCTGTCCTGAGTCCTCTTCTTGATTCCTTGATACTTGACCGGACCGTTCTCGGGTAGGCTTACTGCACTAACTACGGGTGGTAAATAAATATACTCACCCACTTTATAGAGCTGTCCCGAGGATCCGATCCAAGTACCCTGCTGACTACGCCAAATTGTTGTGGTGTCTTTGTACAACCATCTAAGACCTCTGCACTCTTCCAGTTGTGACTTTTTTACCCATTCATGGGATATGAGCATCACTGGTAGGTCTGGCAGTTGTTGCTCTTCCCAGTTTGCCTTTGTTGTGGCGTCTTTGCTGAACGGACCACAGGAGACTCGGGTACAGGTCACGATCGTTTATTCCAGCAATTGCTAGGAGGGCACCATCTCAATGCAGCTTGAGACAGTACTCTGCTAAGTTACAAGTGTTCACCATATTTATACATTATTGGTCACATACAAGAACATCCTCCAGATTCCAATCACGTCAACATATAGGTTTACATTAAACAGACAGGTCTCTGGTACAAAGGTAACCCTACTTTCACCCAGGCAGAGACCTGTCTTCCTATCTAAGCTGGGACCATCTGTCCTTCTCCTATCTGTTGAAGAGCACACTTAATCTATGTTATTGCCACCCTCTGACTCCAGTCTAACTCCCAGGACCTTGCTGGTGATTGCAAGCCCTGAGAATGAGCAAGGTTCAGCATTCTCTCTGTCCCAGCCTGAACTTTAAATGTTAACTGCTGAGCAATTGTGGTTTTGCATGCTGGGATATTTTAAGTCAAGCCCCTTGACCATTACTGTATTCCTTTATTCCCTAACACCTCCTTGTACATCCCCGATTTTAATCACTCCAGCATTGACGGCTGTGCCTGGAATTCCCTACCTAAATCCCTCAATCTCTCTACCTCTCTTTCCTCTTTTTGAAGACGCTCCTTAAAACTCACCCCTTTGAACAAGCTTTTGGTCATCTGTCTTCACATTTCCTTATGTGGCTCAGTGTCAAACTTTTTGATAATGTTCCTGTAACGTGTCTTGGGATGGTTCCCTATGTTAAAGTGCCGTACGCATACAAG
The DNA here is from genome assembly GCF_017639515.1 of Carcharodon carcharias. NCBI lineage: Eukaryota > Metazoa > Chordata > Chondrichthyes > Lamniformes > Lamnidae > Carcharodon > Carcharodon carcharias. The sequence continues at coordinate 6,789,889 of NC_054485.1, forward strand.
TTACAATCATCTTTGTCTGTAATGTGACTTGCATCAGATTAGGCCGGTTCTGAATTGGTCATTGGAGATGCTTATGATACTTCTTTAAAGGACAATGATATTTATGAGTTATTAATCATCTATGTTGACAGCATCTTTATTACTGTGGCCTGTACACTGGACCTGAAATTAAATCAACGTGTGAGCATCCTGCAGTACTTGCTGTTAACCCCTGCACATGTGATGAGGGGGATTTGGAACTATGGGTGTACTTGACAGGGCTGACTCATTGCCTTGTTAAAGTTTTCAGAAAGAACAACAAATCTGGTAAAACCATTTAAACAGCTTGTTCTTTTCACAAAGTGAAAACAAACAATACGGGTTCCCTGTGATTGTCTGGAAAATCAGAAGTCTGATGGGCCCTGAGATCATGGCTGAACTTATTTCTGCTTCTCTTCAACGCTCTGAAGGCAGTGATTCCATTTGTTCAATGTTAAAATGACCTGGACTCTTTTCTTTTAATTCCAGAAGTACTTTTCTTAAGCCACCCTGCATATTCTGTCAGGACTTGAGACTGTGCGATATTATCGAGATTACAACACAGTTGTGCATTAAATCACAAACTATAGCCACGGTACAGTGTGCTATGAAAATGTAAATGCTTAACAGTTGCGATGGGAGATGGCTGGCTGTGTGTTTGAAAATTGCAGTTCAGTCAATCCATCCTAATAGCATCAGAGTTAGAGTACATCTTGAACTGTGCAGGGACACCACAATTCTGCCGTGCAAAGGCATTCATTTTGAACTGACCACACAAACTGTGCCGAGTGCTTTTTTAATCTTCTAAGTTTCTTCTCAGTGTTCAGTGGCCATGGTGCAAGGTGCCGGGACAGATAGTGAGCTGCGGTCTACAGAGACGGGGCGTAAAGGCCGTTAGGTCAGGAGGGTGAATGATTTGAATTCGGTTTAAGTTGGATTTTCCAATATGTTTTTGATTTGAATGCCCTCACCCCATCACCCTCTCACCCCCATCCCTCAAACTTCCGAAGAGATTGACCTATCCAAAACAAGCCACTGGTAATTCATTAAAGACATACTGGTTATGAAGCTAATCGAGAAGGACTGAAAGCGGGGAGAAACTAACTTTTTTTTAAATGGTCAGAGTGTTTTGTCACTTTTGGGCACTGTCTTCAGGAGTGAGAAAGTTGCTAAGTTTCACCTTTTTCTTTGACTTTTCACCGCTCTCTAAATAGCCCACGCATTGCCATATGGCTCATTTTTGATATGTCTTTTGACATAATTCATCCAGAGGAACTTCTTTTTTAAGAAAAGAGAAGCTTCTGGAAGCTTAATTCTTTACTTTGGCAATCTGTTTGCACATCCTGAAGTGCTGAGAAAAATCGCAAGTTAGTATTTCAAAAATAAACCTTCATGGCTAAACATAGCATTGCATGTATAGAGTTTGTCAGTAGGTGCTGGTATGACTGTATTATCATCAACACCAATTGTAGATTTCAAATACACTGAGTCTTGTCTGGTTAATGATCCTTGACAAAATGAAATTGCTGCTTCACAGCAGTTTAGCAAGTGTTTTGGGAAGTTGGTTACTCCCACATAAGTTAGACTTTAGTCATACATATATTTTATAGAAATATCTAACTGCAGCTGTTTTTAATGTGACATAACTCCCTAATCCCATCTGATTTTGATTACCCATAGCTCATTATCATTTGTAATTTTTCTGAGCAGAAATATCTTGTTGCAGTACAAGGTTGAGTGTGACAAATAATATTGAAAATATGTTTGCAATTAGGTTTTTTAAAATATGTTTCCTGGTACAATACATTGTCACATTCATAGTTTACATGTTATAAGGTCTAATGTTCGTATATAATGTGATCAACCTATTGGTTATCTCGCCTGGCAGTGTTGGATTGTACTTGCCTTTTAAAATCATTGTGCAGTGAGTTTTAGTTGTATTGCCATGTATGTGTATATATATATTTTTTTTTTTTGAGTTCCCATGTTCAGGTAGGATGAGCCATGTATCGGTTGTTGCTGATGTATCAAAGTATCCCAGTATCTTTACAGTGCAGAAGGAGGCTATTCGGACCATTAAGTCTGCACTGGCTCTCTGAAGGAGCATTTCACCTAGTCCCACTCCCTTGCCTTACATTCTCCCTTTTCAGGTAGCAACCCAATTCTCTTTTGAATACCTCAGTCAAGCCTGCCTCCACCACCCTTTCAGGAAGTTTGTTCCAGACTCCAGCCACCCTCTGGGTGAAAAATGTTTTCCTCACATCACATTTACTCCTTTTGCGAATTATTTTGAATCTGTGCCCCCTAGTTCTTGATGTGCCCAATTTACAAAAAAAAAAATATTCTCCTTGTTCACCCTCAAGTGAGTTTGTTTTTTGTTAAACACTTCATATATTCTATACCTATCCAACTTTGACTAAATCAGTGGGACCTAAACGCTGCCAATAAAAAGCTCTGGCTCAATTGAGATTTGAAACCAGTCAAGACTTTCGGTATAGGATGATTGTACTCCAAACCACACAGACCAGAGATTCCTAACTCTCTAACCACCAACTCTCCCAGATCTCTGTGGGTTCCACATAGATATTTAGAAAGTGACCCCTTAGTTGTGGTTTGTGAGGGTGTTTTAAGGCCCTTTCCTCTTGTTGTGCTCTACTGACAGTATTAACTTCTGCAGGCCCAACAGAACGTTGTCAAAGGGCCCAGTGATCTTGAATTGTGAGTGTGGTGACTTTTCAATCAAGATGCGTATCCACCTTACCCTGATCCTCTCTTGCAACCACGGCCCATAGACAGGCAGTTACAGCAAGTACCACTTGATAGTGGTGAGGGTGGGGAGCCCAGGTGATTTCCCTTTTCTGAGTCCAGGGATGCTGAAGCATTTCACAGCTGAGCTTGTTTAGCTCGGGCACAGAACCAGGGACTGATATTACTCAAGCCCTGTTCCTCTGACACGCTATTTCTGCCTATACTCCATCCAACAATCTGGGAATGAGGTTATTTGTATGAAGGGATGGGCACCAGTGCCATTTAATGTGTGAGGGGACCTCGCAAGGGCAATTAGGGATGGGCAACAAATGCTGGCCTTGCCAGTGATGCCCACATCCAAGAAAGAACAAAGGAAAAAAAAAGTTCTTGACCAAAATTTGACACTGAGACGTGTAAGGAGATATGAGGACAAATGACCAAGAGAGAGAGAGAGGTGGAGAGGTCTTGGGAGGGAACTGTGGTGTTGGCAGCTTAAGGCACAGCCACCAGCATTGGAACAATTAAAATCAGAGAGGAGCAAGAGGCATGGATTGGAGGAATGCTGAGATCTTGCCGGGTTGTGGGGCTGGAGGAGTTTACAAGGATGACGATCTCTGGTCTGTATGGATGACGGTACCGCGATGCTGTTTGAAAACTTGTCTGATGTCAAATCTCAAATGAGCCACAACTTTTTTAATCTGGCTGAAGCCCAGCAAAACCACATGTAAATCTCAAACTGTCAGACCCTGACTGCTTTCTGTTGTCATAGTGCTGCCCCTCGCTTCAGTAAGCAACCTCGCAATGTTGGCCAGATTGAAGGTGCCCTGCGTGTACTGTTCTCCCTAAGCTGTGCAGCTATGCAACAATCCAAAAGCCCCTGCCCTGGTCACACCACAGGTCGGCGGCTCCTTTAAATTACTCCGCTGGTGCAGCCCCACAAAGGGATTTTCAGGGAGCCGTGCCCTTAAAGAAATCGCCTGGGCACTCAAAATAATTAGAGCAAAGTCCCTGTTTGTTTTCTTGTTGGATCTGTATAAGGGAAAGCCAGTCCCATGTCATCAGTTTTACTATTCCACCATAGGTGACAGTCATCACCAGTGTCTCAGACATTTATTTATGTGACCGTTCCATGGCCAAAGTCACCTTGTGCGCTCTTTGCATTCGATTACAAACTCTAGATTATGAGTGCGTAATCTAGGCCGATGCTCCGGTATCTTACTGAGGGAAGTACACCAAAATTTTTGTTGTCCCACATAGTCCAGGAATGGGTGGTGCTGGTTAATTCAAAATGCCAGTTAGTAGGGAGTTACGTTTACCACTAGAATACAGGGCACTAGTTGGAGCATAAATTTTCATTTGGCCAGAAATAGGGGCACCCTCCTAATGTTTCAGTGAAAAGTATTCAGATAAAATACTGTTTTGTTGCTTTAATTTAGGGGCACGTGAATTCCGGTGTCCTTCAACAGCTTTATTTGATTTAGTACTAACAAGAAACTTCAATTGTTCTTTCTGAGCCTTGGTATCATATATTATAGATAAGCAAACATTATATTCCTTCATCCAAATCTTCTGATTTTCAATATGTCTACAAATGTCCATTTCTGTTTTAATGTCAGCATCTTCACTTCTCACCTTGGCTATTCTCTGGTCCATTGGAAGCCGTAATAGCAGAATAGGGTTTATAAGTCATGATAATGCACAACTCAACACCAAATGCAGAAATTACAATGGCAGTTACCAACCAGGACTACCAGCACCTCTACTGCAAACTTTGCTAGCCGTAATGAGGTGATCTGCCAGCGCTCGGAAACCTTCAGTTTCTGGATAACCTCTGAATGGGTTTCGGTTGGTAAAGTGATGACTTCCATTTGGAGGGGGTGGGAAATCAGAAATTCCGGCTGATCGAACATTCCATTTGGTACAGTGCTGGATAAGTTTACTGTATCATTCTCCAGATGAAAATAGTTACTGAGATCCATCTGCCTGTTGTGTTGGAACTGAATGATCTTGTAGCCAGAAGAGCAGGGAACTCTCTGGTGTCCCGGCCAACGTTACTACTTCATCCAATACCACCAGGAATAAAGGAAGCTAGTTATTCATCTTATTGCTGTTGGCACAGGAAATATTCCAGTGCTTAATAAAAGTAACCACAGCACTTCAAAAACATTTTGAGGTATTTTGACACTATAAATTGCTATACAAATTACGTTCCATAATTCTGGAGGTAGTGTCTGTACCTGAACAAGATGTTATTTGATATTTTTGACTGGTAGGTTTGTGATTTGAACCTTTTGGAGGTAGACGCTTATCTTTGACAGCCTAGGTGCATCAGTCAATCCATCTACCTCTCCATTCTTTCCATGGCCAGGATTTTTCCTGTGGTGGGCGGGAGTGGGCGGGGCCAGTCACGGAGCCAATTGCGTGCCCGCGAAAGAGACACGGAGCTGCCTCGGAGATTGAATTGGATGTTAAAATAATTAAAGAATTGATTTTAAAATTTATTTAAACACATCCCCGCATGTGACTGTGTCACGATTGGGGGTATGTTTTTATATTTATGAAAATTTATTTAATAAAAGCTTCAGGAAACCTCACCCCGCTCGTGGATGAGGTTTCCTGAAAAACGCCAAGGTCGCTTGGACTTAAGGTTGGACGGGCAGTGTTCTCAAGTGGCTCAATTGATTTTTTGATGGCCTTTAATAGGCTGTTTACATTTCGGCGGGTGTGCAGCGGGACTCTGGCGCACGCCCACCGAACGCAATATCGTGATGTGCGCGATGACACTGAGACGCATGCCTGAAGTCACCGTGTGTCATTCTACCTGCCGGAGTGTTGGGCCTGCTCCCGCACACCGACCGGAAAACTCTGCCCGTTAGATTTAGCCTTCACGTTATGCTTGAATGGGCTACCAAGTTTGGATTCCACTCTTTGCCAAGACCAGCACCTGACCGAAGCAGGGCAGGGATATGAACACGACTTCCATTTTGATGTTAGCTTTGTTAATGATGGAAACCCTTTAAGACCCTGTAATAGCAATTAAATTGTTTCCATACTGTTATGATATGGTAGGTGATATGTGCCGGGTGGACCAAATCCACAAGGGAAACTTGGCCACGCTATCACGATGGTTTTGCAATTTGTATTTATTACGAGAATGTTTGAGCATTGAATTTGGAAGTAAATGGGCAGAATTTTGCCCTTGATGGGCGGGCGGGCCTGAGCAACCTGGGCAGGCAGCCGATCGCTGCCGCCGAAACAGGCCCCGCCGCCATTTTAAGTGGGCGGGCCAATTAAGGCCCGCCCAATGGGAAGCGCTATGTGCGGGCGGGGTGGGAGATTCCCCAACTGTCAGTGCGCTCTTTCGCAGATGTGTGCAAAAGAGCGCACAGCTCCCTGAGGCTAAGTGCTGCCTCAGGGAGAGCGCTGAAACTCTGTGAAACATTAAAAATAGAAAATTTTAAAAATCATTAACATGTCCCCCTCATGTGAAAATGTCACATGAGATGGGGCATGTTAATGAAATACACAAAAACTTTTATTGCAACGTTATAATTCCGATATCAAACCTCATCTGTGCGCCGAGCCGAAGTTCGCACGGGCTCCTCAGAATCCTGGCCGATTGAAGAGTTAATGGCCTTAACCAGACCTATAATTAATGACGGGCACTCATTCCGCCAACCGAAATATTGCGATGCCACGCGCTGTTGTCGGGACGCTCGTGCGACTTTTTAAGCGCTGGTGTGCGGACTCCGCCACCCGCACGCCAGCCAGAAGATTCAGCCCAATGAGTTCACTATCACCTTTAGAGGTTTTAAAAATTAAAATAAAATATTTATTAACAAAAGAAAAGAATTCAACCCCATACATAAGATTACAGTTACTTGATATTATTACAAATTCCTATGTAACCTGATTCCCAACTAAATACCCACTTTAAGGCAACAGTCCAAAATAGATTTTAAATTTAAATACGCAATCCAGCAAAGTTACCACAGCACCCACTCGACAGTGGAATTCCAAAGGCTTTTTCATACAACTTTAGTTACTGGACACAGCAGACTTCTGTAAAGTGGTTAGAGGCTTTTCCTCAAGGCTGCTTTACACTATGTACCTTTCAAGATGTTACACAGCCACACCCCACATAACCTTCCATCCTTCTTTATATATGTTTCTCTCCGTTTAATGTATAAAATCACATTGTTCTACATGTCTTTGGAAATTTACTTTTCCCATAACATAAGAATCTTTTACGTTGTCAATATGATCTCATTCCTTTTGGAAAAAATAAACATAAAAAGCTTGCCCTATTTATTTTGTTGATTGTATATACCCTAGCATCCCTTTAAAAATCAAACAACCCCTTCACATCTAAAAATGCAAATTTCATTCCTATCTTATCTTTGGAGCCCTCATCCTTGTTTGTCCATCTCCATTTCAAAAGTCTGCTTTACACCTGCTTCTTTTGATAATTTCAAGCTTGCAGTCTGACTCTAATTCAATTAAATCAGCCACACAGACAACCATAAACCCGCAGTAATATTATGAAAAATATGACAGTTTCATGACAATACTCCAAAACGAAGAAGATTGGAATTACAAGAACACTTCTTTTTACAAAAAGATGAATCAGCATCTGGTTTACATTTTTGGAATTGCCAGATAACTGAATCGGAATCCGAGCCAATTATCACCCTGGAATAGGACAACGAAACTACTTGAAATTTGAGTAATTTGTAGAGTCATGCCTGATTTTTCCTCTGGTAGTATTTGATCAAAGAAAAATTTGATAATACCTCACCAAATGATAATGACAATTTAGGTGTCTGCCTCAGCTCGATGGTAGCACTCTTGCTTCTGTCACATGATCATGGGTTCAAATTCCACCCCAGAGTCAAGTACATAATCTAAATTGACCATTCGGTGCAGTACTGAGAGAGTGCCATCTTCCCAATAATAAATCAAGGCACCATCTTCTTGTTGGTATGTCCTCGGGGGGTTGTTTGCTAGTGCAGTCGGGGAGGGTTTAAACTAGAATGGCAAGGGGATGGGAACCTGAGCAGGGAGATAGAGGAGGGGGAAACAAGGAGAGAAACGAAAGACAGAAAAGTAAGAAGCAAAAGTGGAAGGCAGAAAAAACAAGGGCGAGAAACAAATGGGGTCATAGTGCAAAATACAGCTAAGATGACTAACAAGATTAAAAAGACAAACCTGAAGGCATTGTATCTTAATGCGCGGAGCATTCACAATAAGGTAAAATGAATTAAGAGTGCAAATAGATATCAACGGATATTATATAGTTGCAATTAAGGAGACATGGCTGCAGGGTGACCACGTATGGGAACAGAACATCCAAGGGTATTCAATATTTAGGAAGGACAGACAAATAAGGAAAGGACGCGGGGTAGCATTGTTAGTAAAGGAGGAAATCAGTGCAATAGTGAGGAAGGATACTGGCTCAGAAAATCATGATGTGGAATCTGTTTGAGTGGAGATAAACACCAAGTGGCAGAAAATGTTGGTGGGGATTTGTCTATTGGCCCCTAAACAGTAAAGGAGATGTAAGGGAAGGCATTAAGCAGGAACTTAGAGACACGTGCAATAAGGGTACAACTGTAATCATGGGTGACTTTAATCTGTATGTAGATTGGACAAACCAAACTAGCAATAATACTGTGGAGTAGGATTTCCTGGAGTGTGTACATGGTGGTTTTTGAGACCAATACTTTGGGAACTAACCAGAGAGCAGGCTATCCTAGACAGGGTATTGTGCAATGAGAAGGGATTAATTAGCAGTCTTGTTGTGCGGGGTCCCTTGGGGAAGAGCGACCATAAAATAATAGAATTGTCCATTAGGATGGAGAGTGAAGTAGTTAAGTCCAAAACTAGGGCCTTGAATCTAAATAAAGGGAACTATGAGGCGCAGGTTGGCAATGATAGATTGGGGAGCCTTACTGAAAGGGTTGACAGTGGATAGGCAATGGCTAACATTTAAGGAACATATGCATGAATTACAACAATTATTCATTCCTGTCTGGCACAAAAATAAAAAGGGGGCTTACAAAAGAAATTAGGGATAATATTAGATCCAAAGAAGAGACATTTAAAATTGCCAGAAAAATTAGCAAGGCTGAGCATTGGGAACAGTTTAGAATTCAGCAAAAGTGGACAAAAAGATTGATCAAGCAGGGGAAAATGGAATATGAGAGTAAACTTGCAAGGAACATAAAAATTGACTGCAAAAGCTTCTATAAATATGGGAAGAGAAAAAGATTAACGAAGACAAACGTGGGTCCCTTACACTCAGAAACGGGGGAAATTATGATGGGGAACAAAAAACTGGCAGAAGAATTGAACACACGTTTTGGTTCTGTCTTCACAAAAGAGGATCCAAATAATTTCTCAGAGATGTTAGGGCACCAAGGGTCTAATGAGAGGGAGGAATTGAAGAAAATCAGCATTAATAAAAAAAAATAGTGCTAGAGAAATTAAAGGGGTCAAAGGCTGAAAAATCCCCAGGACCTGATAATCTACATCCCAGAGTATTAAAGGAAGTGGTCATGTAAATATTGGATGCATTGGTAGTCATCTTCCAAAATTCTATAGACTCCAGAGCAGATTGGAGGGTGGCAAATGTAACCCCGCTATTTAAAAAAGGAGGGCGAGAAAAAAACGTAGATTCATAGACCAGTTAGCCTAACATCAGTCGTGGGGAAAATGCTAGAGTCTATTATAAGGGATGTGGTAATAGAACACTTGGAAAGGATTAGACAAAGTCGGCATAGGTTTATGAAAGGGAAATCATGCTTAACTAATCTTCTGGAGTTTTTTGAGGATGTAACTATTAGAATAGATAAGGGAGAACCAGTGGATGTGGTGTATTTGGATTTCAAGACTGCTTTTGATAAAGTCCCACATAAGAGGCTAGTGGGCGAAATTAAAGCACATGGGATTGAGAGCAATATACTGGCATGGTTTGAGAATTGGTTGACAGAGTAGAAACAGAGAGTGGGAATAAATGGATCTTTTTCTGGGTAGTAGGTGGTGTCTAGTGGTGTACCTCAGGGATCAGTGCTTGGGCCCCAGCTATTCACGATATATATAAATGTCTTGGGTGAGGGAACCAAATGCAATATTTCCAAGTTTGCTGATGACACAAAACTGGGCAGAGTTGTGAGGAGGATGCAAGTCGGCTTCAGGGCAATTTAGACAAGTTGTGTGTGTGGGCAAACACGTGGCAGATGCAGTATAGCATGGATAAATGTGAAGTTATACGCTTCGGTATGAAAAACAGAAAGGCAGAGTATTATTTAAATGGTAATATATTGTAAAATGTGGATGTGCAAAGGGATCTGGGTGTCCTCGTATACCAGTCAATGAAAGTAAATGGCCGGTACAGCAAGCAAGTAGGAAGGCAAATGGTATGTTGGCCTGCATTGCAAGAGGATTTGAGCTCAGAAGTAGGGGTGTCTTACTGCAGTTATACAGGGCCTTGGTGAGACCACACCTGGGGTATTGCAGGCAGCTTTGATCTCCCTACCTAAGAAAGGATATACTTGCCATAGAGGGAGTGCAGCAAAGGTTCTCTAGGCTGATACTGGGGATGGAAGGACTTTCGAATGGGGAGAGATTGGTTCGTCTGGGACCTGTATTCACTAGAAATGTGCTGTAGGGGTAGAAAAATGATTGAGACGTATAGAATCCTAACAGGGCTAGACAGACTGGATGCAGGGAGGATGTTTCCCCTGGTTGGGGAGTCTAGAACCAGGGGTCACAGTCTCAGGATACAGGGCAGGCCGTTTAGGGTTGAGGTGAGGAAACATTTCTTCATTCAGAGGGTGGTCAACCTGTGGAATTCTCTACCACAGAAGACTGGAGGCCGGGTCACTGAGTATATTCAAAAAAGAAATAGATAAATTTTTGGATATTAGGGGGATCAAGGGGTTTTGGAGAGAAAGTGGGAATGTGGTGTTGAGATAGAGGATCAGCCATGATCATATTGAATGGCAGAGCAGGCTCAAAGGGCTGAATGGCCTACTCTTCCTAGTTTGTGTGTCTGTCTGTGTATGGGGGCATAAAAAGATGTATCATTGTTATGAACAATTATCCCTTAATTGTGATCACTGAAATAGGTTATTTATGTCATTGCTGTTTACGGCAGCTTACTGTGAACAAGTGTGTTTCTACACTTGCCTGGATTACAAAAGCGAATACACTTTAAAAATCACTTCATAAGCAATGAAGTGATGGGGGACTTCACAACACATCATGTGGGACAACCTGAGAATTTGAGAAATGCTTTATAAATGAAAGTTTGTCCTTTGATCATGTAGAAGTATGTGGCACCCATTTAAATAGAGCAAAAATTGGAAGCAATTATAACCAGGAATGCAAACATCCCAAAATACCTCAAGAGGCTTATGCAAAAATACAATCGTACTCTTTCTATAGAACCATAACAACTTTCTACCCCTACAGCACTCCCGATTTAGGGCTGCCTGTGGGTTAAGCAATCTTGCAATTGGTTTTCTGTGCAGAGGTAAATTATGTAGATGAGAAGCAACAAGAATTTAATCACTGACCCCCATTTACACTGTTCAGCAGCTCTTTGACAATAGTCGTACTTTTTTTTGCAAAGAATTCCTGTGTCCATTTTTTTCATCCTGTTTCTCAACCAGCATTCTACCCTCGATTTTCATTGATTTTAGTTTGTTGAGCTTTATTAAGATCATTTAAAAGTCCAAAGGAACAACATAATATTTTTTTTAACTGTTCTCAAAGTAGTCAAGCAAAACTGCTATCCCTCAAATACTTGTTAATTACAAGCTCCCCCAACCTCCCCTTTTGTATAGTTTCCATTGGTGTCCAGTAATGCCCCTCAGTAAACAAGTGAGTTTTGCCCTTTCCTTATATATAGACATTATTTTTTCTTAGCTTGGTAGCTTGGAATCCAGCAGAAGCTCTCCAATAATCCTTTTATTACTGCAGTTAATATTCTGCAAGTTTTCTGCCCAGTCTACATCAGTAATTTAGGATGGAGGCCAGGAGGATTTATTCCGTATTTTTGGTCCTTTTCCTCAGTGGTTTCAAACTATTTTATGAAATTTGGATTGTAAGCCAAGTTTATTTAATTCCTCGTGAACACCTCTGGAAAATCACTTTTCAGTAATTCAACTATTTTCTTCTATTTTGTTCTATTATTTTTAACTTTTAAAGGTTTAACTTCCTAATACTTTCTTTAAAATAATTTGAGATGGTGAGATCTTTTTGCAATTTGACTAAATGTTCCTTATTCTGTTCCTCCCTCATGCTTTTTTCTTTTTTGCATCCTTTTCCTTTTACCCTTTCGAGAGTTGTTCTCCACTTCCCTGCAGGCTTGATGTGGAATGTTGTTCGTTCTTACCCCCAATTTAACCTCTCTGTTCTTGCGTTTTGAAGAGAGCTCCTTTAGCTTTTATTTAAATCTCTTGGGAATGTACTTGTGCACATTTCTTGATGGGAGACTACTTTTGAAACTGGTTTGAAAATAAATCCCGAAAGAACTAGAACTAAAATATGAAAAGAGAAAAAAATTAATTTTAATTTTTTTCCAATACTGAAATATGAGCTAGAAACAGACTACTAAAGAAAAGACATAAATCTTGAGATTTAGAGCTAGGACCAGCATTAAACCAATAAGCCAGTTGAGCCTGTTCCACTATTGTGTTAATCATGGCTGAACTCTACCTCAACTCCATTTAGCTACTTTTACTTTCTTTGCACCTTGATAACCTTACCTAAGAAAAATGTACCATTCTCAGTCTTGGATGTCACAGTTGACCATCATCCATAGTGTTTAGAGACTTTCAGGTTTCCAGTCTGCTATGTGAGGGCATGTGTTTCCTGATTCGCAAGGATTAAGGTAACACTGGTTGAGATTAGCACACTTTCTCTTGCATGTTGAACCCATCTGTGACCAGTTTATTTGCTCTTGGGCTTCTGTTGATTCCACTTGGAGATGTAGGCTGTACGTATCAGAGACCCAGGCAGGAGCTGTCTTTCAGTCCACTCCCACATGAAGAAATGTCTAGACATTGCTTGGTGCATCCTTACCCTTGCACACCTGAGTTTGGCAACTCAGCAGGTGGAGAGATTCTGGTTGGGAGCCCCAGCCCTTGAGTGTAAAAATTGGGTGTTCTGTAAAGATTTATGGGTTTTGAAGTCTTTCCATCCTGCTACATGAGGTCTTGGTGGACAATCTGTGATTTTTGTGCTTTTTAACTTCCTGCATTTGGAATAAACATCAGAATGAACACAAAAATCAAAGCAGATACATTCAAATGAAGTCAATCCTAGAAAACTTTAAGTTAGTTTCTATTTTGCTTTGTTCCATTTTATCTGGGAATATCTGTGCTGTGAAATGGGCAGAGGGTCTTGAACGTTCATACAAATCCCTGCGACTCTAGGATGCAAGTTGATTGTGTACATTCCATTTTCAAAAAATATTTTGTCCCTGGTCTTCCTCTCCTCCAACACACACACCCAAAGCCAAACCACACAACTTCAAATAAGCCTTTGCAGCCATGGGAACTTGGGTTTCAATTGTCTAAATTCTGAAAGGTTTTTCCTATTTGGCATCTTACATTAGTTTCTGTTGTTTATTTATTTCTGTTGTTTTTGGAAATGTATTTCCCTTACCACTCACTTCCCCTGGTAGCATTGGGGTGTGATTACCGCTTGGTTCCTAAGAGGTGCCTTGTTGATAAAACGGCATCAGCATAACCGTGACAATGAATGCCTTCTGTCATTTCTCATTAGCAAGTGTCTTTGCATCAGAAAGTCAGAATTAAGTAAAAGAAAACCGACTTAACAGTCAGACTCTGGTGTCCAGCTTAGTTGATAGCTTGGAAATTCCAGGACAGCAGTCTCTTGAAAGCCAGTCTGTTCAGTTTAAATCTGAAGCGATATCAATGACTAGTAACTCAAAGCTGTTCTTTGTGCTTAAATAAAAAGTTGAATTCTCCAATAATTAGATTGCTGCATTATTTAATTAGTGGGAATTTCGTTTTTTTTATAAAATGCGCGATCAGAAATCTCAGCTAATTGTATCTGGATGACCATTCAGATTGAGGGAACTGGAGTACGTAAGGAAGTGGCCCTAGAAATAGTGGATGCATTGGTGGTCATCTTCCGAGATTCTATAGATTCTGGAACAGTCCCTAGAGATTGGAGGGTAGCTAATGTAACCCCACTGTTTAAAAAGGGAGGTAGTGAGAAAACAGGGAATTATAGACCAGTCAGCCTGATGTCGGTAGTGGGGAAAATTCCAGAGTCTATTATAAAAGATTTAATAGCTGAGCACTTGGAAAACAGTGGCAGAATCAGACAGTCAGCATAGATTTATGAAAGGGAAAACATGCTTGACAAATCTGCTGGAATTTTTCAGGGATGTAACTAGTAGAGTTGATGAGGGGGAGCCAGTGGATGTAGTTTATTTGGACTTTCAGAGGGCTTTCAACAAAGTCCCACATAAGAGATTAGCATGTAAAATTAAAGTGCATGGGATTGGGGGTAGTGTATTGAGATGGATAGAAAACTGGTTGGCAGACAGGAAACAAAGAGTAGGAATAAACGGGTCTTTTTCCGAATGGCAGGCAGTAACTAGTGGGGTACTGCAGGGATCGGTGCTGGGACCCCAGCTATTCACAATATATTTTAATGATTTAGATGAGGGAATTAAATTTAATATCTCCAATTTTGCAGATGAGACAAAGCTGGGTGGGAGGGTGAGCTGTGAGGAGGATGCAGAGATGCCTCAGTGTGATTTGGACAAGCTGAGTGAGTGGGCAAATGCATGGCAGATGCAGTATAATGTGGATAATGTGAGGTTATCCACTTTGGTAGCAAAAACAGGAAGCCAGATTATTATGTGAATGGTTATAAATTGAGAGAGGGGAATGTGCAACGAGACTTGGGTGTCCTCGTATACCAGTCACTGAAGGTAAGCATGCAGGTGCAGCAGGCGGTAAAGAAGGCAAATAGTTTGTTGGCCTTCATAGCGAGAGGATTGGAGTACAGGAACAGGAGTGTCTTGCTGCAATTGTACAGGGCCTTGGTGAAACCACACCTGGAATATTGTGTGCAGTTTTGGTCTCCTTATCTGAGGAAGGATGTTCTTGCTAGAGAGGGAGCGCAGCGAAGGTTTACCAGACTGATTCCTGGGATGGCAGGACTGACATATGAGAGATTGATAAAAACAAAAAAACTGCAGATGCTGGAAATCCAAAACAAAAACAGAATTACCTGGAAAAACTCAGCAGGTCTGGCAGCATCGGCAGAGAAGAAAAGAGTTGACGTTTCGAGTCCTCATGAAGGGTGGATCGCCAGCATGGTCTACATGCTTGGCCCTGTCTTAAAAACCCTGCTGTTGAAGGATTAAAGAACTCTCACTCTCTCACTGACTGTGGTTTTGGTAATGGTCCCAGAAAGAACACACTCACCTTTTTAATTTTAAAAATGAGTTTGTGATGCTAAAACCATTGCAGGCAGAATCATTAACTCTGTTCTGGGGAGAAATGGCAACAAGCTGAGATCTCATGTACGATTGTGTCTTAGGACCCAGAAGTTAAGAAGAAAATGAGTAAAACATGAGTTAAATTAAGAAAATGTGCACTGATGAAAATAGTACATAAAGATAAGGCCTTTGTCAGAATTCTAAGGTGATGATGTTGATTCCATGCACAGTCATTTAAAACTTAGTGCATAAAAACAGGCCATTTGGGCCAATTGGTCTTGCTGGAGTTTATAAGACCATAAGATGTAGGAGCAGAAATAGGCCATTCGGCCCATCGAGTCTGCTCCACTGTTCAATGAGATCATGGCTGATCTGATATTCCTCAGTTCCAATTTCCTGCCTTTGCCCCTTAACCCATCATTCGCTTACTGATTAAAAATCTGTCTATTTCAGCCTTGAATATATTTAACGACCCAGCCTCTACAGCCCTCTGTGGTAAAGAATTCCACAGATTAACAATCCTCTGAGAGAAGAAATTCCTCCTCATCTCTGTTTCAAATGGGCGCCCCCTTACTCTGAGATTATGCCCTCTGATCCTAGACTCTCCCGCAAGGGGAAACAACCTCTCAGCATCTACCCTGTTAAACCTCCTAAGAATCTTATGTTTCAATACGTTTCAATAATTCAATAATGTTTATACTTCACATGAGCCATATCCAACTCTCACTACCTCTTCCATCTGCCTCCATATCCCTCGATTTCCTTCTCCCTCAGGTATGCACCAAACTTCTCCATTAGTTCCAGGTTCTCACCAGTCTCAAGAAATTATTGCTGAATTATTTTCAATCTTCAGGTAGCTATCTCTTACTTAATCATTATACTGGGCTCGCTCAAGTGGAAAGAGTTCCCTCTTATCCACCCTCGAGAATCGCTTGATAATTTAAAGACCTCCATCAGGTCTCCTCGTCCCCCCCAGAGAAAAGAACCTCAACGTGAATTGAATTTAAACCTAATAGACTTCTAAAGAGTAACCAAGAAAACCAACCAAAACATTTAAGTGCTGCCTACACACATTCGCTTTGGGGTATTTAATTCCCGTGGGTGGGATATTTTCTCGTGGAAAACTTAATTTGTACACCTCTAAGCTTCACCAGTGCTCATGCCCCAGGTGACCATATACAGTGGTAAGGTTTAACCTTCAAACAGAGCACTACACGTGCTCCAGAGTATGTAAATGCTGCTCCCTCACAATGTTCACCTTGAAAATGACAGTGTGGTGAAAAACACTCCTTCAATTGTTCATTTATTTTCCAGTGGTCAGGGAATTTGTTTGGAATTAGAATTTCAATTCTAATGATTCTCTTACTATAAGGTTCTTTTGTAATACAGCTCCTTTTAAATCTCGTTGCCCATTAGGTTCTGTTCTCCACCCTCAGTGTTGTAAACTATGGAAAGAGTTTATCGGTGTTCTTTATTTTTGACCCTTTAAGGTGGCCTTCGGGATTTAATTTCTGCACTTCTTTCCACCATCACTGATCCGCTGCTTTGCCAGGTTTCCTTCGTAAGTTTTTTTTCAGATTCTAGATCAGAATTTAAATAATTTATTTTTTAATACGTACAAGTCCTGTCGCCGGTAGTGAAGCTGACCTGGGCGTTGCCCAAATTCTGGTAGACTGAATATAGAAGAAGGCAGAATTGTCCCTGTTCTGGTAGTTCAGATGCATGAACCATTTCAAACAGCCTCACTCTAGAGGTACCGACATTCTGGTGACCTTCAGATGCCCATAATCGTGATGAACGCACAGGCAGATGGATGGGAGTGTTCTGCGTTGAGTCACACTGTGATTTAAAGTACAGGAAACAGGTTTGCAGTGCAGTGAGACTCTCATCCTGTTCCAATTTGACATTTAAAGCAACAGCCACTTGTTTTCATATAGCAATACACATTGTGATATTCACTCAATGCTTTCCTTATTTTGTATACATAGTTTTGCATACATACTTGATTTAATCAGTGATAGTGTTTTTCCTTAAATAAAAACCATTGAAAAGTTTCAAAATTTGCACCATGTGACAGTCCTCTCCAATTAAAACTCAGCAGCTCGGTTTCTCTGGGATCAAACCACCGTGGGATGTGGTACTGCATTAAGCCATGTTTGTACCTCTTTGACTAGTTAATTAACTGTATCTAATTAATTTTTAACCTGCAGCATAAACAAAATTTATTGCTAAAATCTGTGGGAGGTGACTGGCATCCCAAGTGTCTTCCTAATGTATCCTACAGATTGAACAATGGGACATTAAGACAGGGCTTATCAAAGGTTTTGCAAATGATTTTGAAGCTTCTCATTTTTATTTCTGTGAAACGGCTTCTGCCAACCTTATGGCATTTGGGTTCTGTGGAAGTTTCTGGTCTCTGTATCGTAACCAGGGCATCAAAGCACTGCAAAATAGATTTGCAAATTTGGTTACTGAGGGTTTGGTTAAAATATGAAACTCGCTAGCACAGGAAGTGGTTCAAGCAAGTAGCTGCTTTGAAAATGAAACTAGATGATGAGTACATGAGAGAAAAGGGAGAAGGAAGGTACGGTGAAAGTCTGAGCAGGTAGATGGAAGTGGGAGGAGACTGCTGGGGAGTGTAAACACTAGCATAGTTTAGTCGGGCCAAATGGTCTATTTCTGTGTTGTATAATCTATGTAAAGGTGTTTCCCTATGGTCCCTTAATAGGATGGGCTTGATGGGGGCACCCCCTGGACTTAGCTCCATCCCAGCAACATTATATCATGTTGCCATGAAAAATGTGCGGAACAATTGACACTGCATCTGAATAGTAAGCTCCATTGGATCAGATGCAGTGACTGGACTACACTCTGTGGTATGTTTACTGGCATGGCATATTTCTTTACTGCAGGTGGGCAGGGAAGAAAGAAACTGAGCCAGACCTAGGGTCATCTCAGACAGTGGCTATACTGAACCACTGGTCATGGGCAGGTAGTGACAGAGTGCACCTCTCAGCTCGCGAGACCGCCTGCTATATTATCTTGATGTGAAATGCACTCAGTTCCTGGGAAAGATCTTTGTTCGTGTGCAATGAGACGACACTGCTCCTAGATGGCATTTTTTAAAATACTTCTGTAATCCGTACTGTGAACAGAATTGCCCAGAAGAGTATTGGGAACAGCATTCAGCCCCTTGAGCCGGTTGATTCAATCAGATTGTAGCTGATCTCCACTTCACTTCAATCCCGTTGAGCTGCCTTTGCCTCATAATCCCTCGTTTGCCTCACCAAAATCCGATCGATCAAAATCTTGAAAGCTCCCAATGACCCCCCTCCACCCCCCCACCCCCCCCCCCCCCAAGCATCCAGTCTTTTTGAAGAAAGCTAATTTACTATTTATACTGCGCTTTGTGTGTGGAAAGAGTAAGTCCCAATTTCTGAATCGTTCCCGAATGGCCAACGTGTAATTTTAAGGTTACACCCCTTTGTTCTCGATTCCTCCGTCGGTCCAAAATAATTTCACTACTTTTACCCACTCAAATCCTTTTAAAATTTTAAGCACCTTGATTGGATTATCCCGCCACACCACCACCTCCCCCCACCACCCGCGGCCACTTGCCTCTAATCCAGAGGGAACACAAGCCACTTTACACAAATTGTCCTTAACCTTCTAAACTCTGGTATTATTGTTAAGAAAAGCCTACTTTCTCAAAATATTCGAAATGATGCAGTTCGACAGGATGCTGGAGCACTTCTCAAACCTGGCTTCACACTGGGGAGAGTGAGAGCGATTCCTTGGGCTGGGGGAAGGTCGGGGAAGCAGCTGCTTTTTGAAGTCTAACGTATTCCCAGCCCCACGGTTATGTTGTGAGTTTTGCACTTGCTGGTCAGCAGAAACCTCCTCCTGCCGGCACAAAACTGGCCAAATGATGGTTTGAGCCACTTTATGTGTTTGAACAGACCTGTGCTCAGTTTTGAGCGCTTTTGAAATAAGTTGTGCAAAAAACAGGTGAGGGCCAGAATTCGACTTGTTGCTCAATTTCTCTCCAAACTTTGCACCCCGGGACAAATGTGCCAGGAATTGTTTAAGTGATTGAAGCATGTGACAAAATGAGGGAAAAGTTGCCCGATTCCACTGTTAAATAAAGTGGCTGAGTTTTGAATGAAGACGATAGATGTTACCTTGTTCGATGACCACCCTTCACCGTCACATTGAGAGATTATTCATGTTACTGGGTGCCAAAACCGGGAATGAATAAGAACAAGAAACAATTGCCCATGGCCGTAGTTCCATCGCCCCCGCACCCCCCCCCCGCCCGCCACGGCTAAAGCATTTTAAACTATTTAGCCAAGTCCATGAAACAAGCAGCCAAAACCGGAATATTGAAGTAATTGTAGACTGCCGTTACGGCCATGTTGGTTTTGGTGTTGGAATGCTGACTCTTCACAGGGATGGATCACAATGGCAGCGCTGCCAATTTTGGGAAGCAACCATATGCGTGTAATACATGAAGCGAGAAAAGAGGTTTTAAGCCATTAAACCTGCTCCTTTCTTTAAGTTAGGTTCTTTCTATATTCGTTCGTGGGATGTGGGATGTTTGTTCGCTGTCTAGGCCAGCATTTATTGCCCACCCCTAATTGCCCCTGTTCAGAGGGCATTTAAGAGTCAGCCACATTGCTGTGGGCCTGGAGTCACGTGTAGACCAGACCAGGTAAGGACGGCAGATTTCCTTCCCTAAAGGACATCAGTGAACCAGATGGGTTTTTAATGACAATTGGCAATGGTTTCATGGCCATCATCAAAGACTTTGAATTCCAGATGTTTTTAAGTGAATTAAAGTTTCATCACCTGCCGTGGTGAGATTCGAACTTGGGTCCCCAGAGCATTACCCTGGGTCTCTGAAACACTAGTCCAGTGGCAATACCACCTGCCACCACCTCCCCAGGTTAAATTTATTTAATCGTGTACTCTAACCCACCAAATTAATTTCCTGAAGAAAGGTTCTACATCATTATATCCTATTAGCCAAAAGTTATTGAGCATAACTCCAAACTGATCATCCATCTGCAGTATTCACCGCTAGCTGCTGCACTGGCAAAGGCACCTTTGCCATCTCCTCCCCACTTGGATCGCATAGGAGGGTTTGTGTCCGACAAAGTGTTTGATCAATGCAGCAGGGCACAGTACAGGGTCATAAGTTGTAAAGAGCCAGGTTAGGACAAGGCATGTCCTTACACAACTGTGAATTAACGGCTGGAATGGGTTCCTGGGGAGATGAGTTGAGACTGGGGTAGTGCATCCACTTATGCAGCAGGTAGATCCTGGAAGTAGGAAAACGGCAGGGTTGGTATTCTACCAGAATGAGATCAAACAAGCTGAAGGAACCCACCTTCCTCCGAACCCATCCACTCTGTTTGTAAACCCCTGTCTCCATTCAGATATTGAAAGAGTTATTGGGCACAGTTTCAATTGGGAATCTGTTCCACAAATCTTTATTGGGAGTGCAGGGGGAAGAGGTAAATAATTTTTTCCGACTTTTAGTCTTGTATGAGGATTGTGAATTTTAAATCTATGAGGGCAGAGTTTCCTTTCTGGATGCAATTTGCACTCCTTTGTTGAATTGAATTTTCTTGCTCAAACTTTTGTTCAAACGTATTTGCATAACATTTGCGTAAACTCTTCCATGAGCCAGTGCGATTGGGCAGTGTTTTAGACCCCAATGATTTTTTTCTGGCTTTAAGGAAAATTCCTTGGTACACTTAAGTGGTAAGCTGATGTGTTTGTATGTGTTTGGAAATGGGTTTATCACAAATTAGTAAGCATGTTAAATAACAGCGCCTACTCTACCGCCCGTGAGTCACCCAATTTTTAAATTACCAACGCAACTTTCAAAACTCTGCAGAACTATTTACTGCTTTCATAGGGTACAGTCGTCAATTTCTTAGTAATTTGATTATGGTTTAATATTTAAAAGCTTTAAAAGGCGACTATTGTTAACCCTTCAGCAACAAACCGCTTAATCTTTTGGAGCCTCCTCGAACACCTGCAAACAGACACGATTAGCGGAAACGTGCCCTGCCGATTTGATTCAATCGTTTGCGCTTGTTTGGCCGATTCTTGGGGTGACCTAGCGCAAACCTTACCACGCGGCCTTTGGCTCGGTGTCCATCATCTAGGTTAAGGAGAAGGTGTCTAGCTGCCCTCCATCCCTGCTCAAACAGCAAAAGCCTCTGAGAGAGAGAAAAAAAATAAGTCCAGGTCACCCAGTCGGGGGCAAAGGCTGAACTTGCTGATTTTCATCATGACTCTCAGCTCCTTTTAATTATTTTTTTTTTTTAGGGAGAGAAACAGAATAATTGATTTAATGTGGTGATATTCTGGGATGGAACTTTCAATGATTACCTAAAAACCATTTTCATTTCTCCCCTATTCTCTCCCCCACCCCTGCCCCCACCACCCCTCTCTCTCTCCCCCCTCCGACCCGACCGCCCCCCCCCCACCCCCCCCCACCCCTCCCTCAGTCATTTACCCCACCTGTAAATGAGTTCAAGATCGGAATGAAGCTGGAAGCCCAGGACCCCCGGAATGTCACCTCGACCTGCATCGCCACCGTCGTCGGAATAACGGGCGCCCGACTCCGTCTGCGCCTCGATGGCAGTGACAACAAAAACGATTTCTGGCGGCTGGTGGACTCGGCTGAAATCCAACCAATCGGCAATTGCGAAAAGAACGCAGGAATGCTGCAGCCACCTCTAGGTGAGAGGTAGAGAGGTAGAGAGGTAGAGGGGGAGGGGTGGTGGGGGGGGTGGGGGGTGGTGGTAGTAGGGGGGTTGGCGTGGTGGCGAGAGGCTTTGGGGAGGGCATTCCGGAGCTCAGGCCCTTCACAGCTGAAGGCATTTTCTGCTCTGGGGGCTTTCGAAGTACTCCTCACGAGAAATCCCTGCAAATACTGACCCAGTCCCAGCATCGGCTGTAGATGTTGACCTATTGCCCAGAGACCCCTCCAAAAGTCGGGATGTGCCCAGGAAAACGTTTGCACGGGTGGGAGACCCTTTGGGGAGGCCCAGTGCTTGTGGTGGGGAGGGGGGGGGGGTGCGGGGGGGGTCACTCTCGAGATGGCCAGAGCTGGTGTCGGAGTGGGGGTGCCTCTGGAGAGGGCCAGTATTTGCAGCGGGATCCCTGGGAATGGTGTCAACGCTTGTTGCAGGTTCTGGGAACAGGTCACTCTTTGCAGGGGCGTCTGGGGTAGGAAATGTTGATAACCCCTGTGTTGAAACGAAGTGCTGAGCACAAAACACAACTTGCAGCAGCATCTTGCATTGTGATTGACACTTGCAGTGTCCCAGTCCAAATAGAACCACAGGTAAAACTCCACTGGGAACCTTTACAAAGAAATCCTCCAAATCAGTTAAGAGTTCCTGTCTATCACAAAATTTGACGGTTTTAAAACCCACTTAAGTAAAACATCGATCTTGGGCCATGATGGTAGAATCTCCCATTTTTGATAACTTTATGATACCCTCCAGCTTTGGGGGAAACTACATAGTCCCTCGCTCTGCAGTAGACTTCAAACTGGTCAACGCTCTAAAAAAGGAGGAATGTTAATACTTGGGTCGTGGTGATGAAATATTCACCCCGAATGGGAGGAAATTAAAGATGCTTTTGTTTAAGTATTAAATTACATTGAATTGCACATGCAGAGCAGCCTATTCAGCCCAACACGTCTATGTGAGTATTAATGCTCTGCATGATCTTCATCTAACCCCCAACAATATATCATTCTATTCATTCCTCTATCATGTACCTATCTGGCTTCCCTATAAATACAGTGGGTTAGGAGTTCCTGTTAAGAGAATGTGAGCTCTGTGTCTCCCTCTAACTTTCGCACTGAGGTTGATCTCTTGGAAGTGCACCAAGTCCACTGTATAATTATGGAGATCCAGAATGCAAACATCCAGAAGAATTCCATGTGTTTAGAAAGAAAGAACAAGCTTGCATTTATATGGTGCCTGTCATGGCCTTCGGACCTCCCACAGCTCTTTACAGTCAATCTTGAAGCGTAGTGCCTGTTCTAATGGAAGAATATTTACATCAGTGAAACATTAGTTGTGACCCTCCTCCTGCCACTACTCACCAGCAGCCTGGGATCCTGCGACAATCCCAGGCCTCAGGTGCATGTTGTATCGGGAGCAGGTCCCCAATGGTGCTGCCAGTCTCTGGTTGGCCAGCAGCTCTTGGTGGGCAGCACTTTTGCCCCTGGGTCCTTGATCCTGGGCAAGGCCTGCTATTGGCCTGACAAACGCTGTAGTGCAGCAAGACGTGGCAGGCCTTCCTGAAAAGGGGCAACGAGGGGTTCCCATCTCTTCTCCAGCCAGCGGCTGAGCCCCCTCCGCCTACAATGCACAGACCTAGATGGGGTAATGATAGCAGGTTTCCCTTTCTGCAGGACACCAGTGAACCAGTTGCATTTTTCTTTTTTAACAATCTGATAGCTTCATGATCACTTTTACTGTTTCTAATGCTTGATTCCTTTGCTTTCACTGTGCTGGTCTTATAGTAACAGTGCTGGTTGTTGTGATATTGTATTCATGCCAATGCAGACAATGACATGTACCTTTAAGAAGCAGCACAGTGACATCACCACGACATCACCGTGTGTAAGGCTGGAGGATAAACGGTACAGCCGCCATGTTAGATGTTCATTATTGCCCGTCATCTCTACTGCAGATGTTCACTACTGTCTGTGACTCTATCAGTAAGTCTTTATGTATACCTGATGAGTCAGGCATATAGTCAAGTAATCAGCCTATGTAACCAGGCTAGATGAAGGCCTGTGCAGAGCTGTGTATAGTTGTTGATAGTAATAAACTTCATGTAATTGTGTTCGACCAGAACCCTTGTCAGTCTCAATATCTTCCTTAGCATAGAGACAGATCCCTTGAGATCTATATTGAGACCCTCAGCATATATGGTGGCAGCAGACTGTAAGAGAACACGACCTGGTTGGCAGCGGTGGTTGCTTCTAAAGATCTCGCAGCAACGAAGATAATTCCTGAAGATACCAGAACACAAGGCAGAAGACTACTTCAGCAGCAACAGTAATGATTCCACTTGCCCAGCTCCAATCCAGACTCTTTGAGGGCATGACAGTCTGTAAGTGCAGCACTTTGAGGGAAGTCATCTACAGGGAATCTCAGCCCCGGTGCTTCGGTTTAAAGGCAGAAAAGGACCAGTTGTTCAACCACAAGGACTTGGCATCCGACATTAGGCACGGAGACTAAGCCCGACAAACGTCTGAGCTCGGAAGCGAGCGAGGACCTCGCTCCAAGCTCAGCGATTTGGGAAGCAGGCTACGTTTCACCTGAACGTCGAGTTATTTGTTAACTATTCAGCCTAACAGTGAAAGCTAGAGGGCGAGTTTGTTCAAAAAAAAAGACGTA
Organism: Carcharodon carcharias; assembly: GCF_017639515.1. NCBI lineage: Eukaryota > Metazoa > Chordata > Chondrichthyes > Lamniformes > Lamnidae > Carcharodon > Carcharodon carcharias. Next base: position 6,814,585 of record NC_054485.1, read on the forward strand.
CCCCAGGCTGAGAGGGGCCGGGAGAGGCAAGTACCTTGGGTTCTCAACAGAGCTCAGCACGACTGTTGGTAGGTTCTGCCGTTTTGTTTTTCAGTTTCAGCACCAAAAGCTGCTTTTCTGTCCTGACAATCGAGACGCGGTAGCGACCCAGCGGAATAAAAGGGCACAGTTTCAATGCTGCAACAGAGACAACAAGCGAGGTGCAATCTCTGCAACCTAACGATCTGCAGTTTAAAATTCTTTCTCTTTATTTCAAGCTAGACTAGCAGAAATGAAGCATCTAAAGTGCTACTTTTAAAATATACAGCAAAAGGAGAAGCAAGCTTTTATTCCCTTAGCACACTGTTATGAGCCCACAGGGATATGGAACTTCAGTATCTGTTCTCCGACAGCACGGGAACAACAGACAGGCAGCAAGTGCAAATTCTCATCCAAAAGGACACAGCACTCAGCAACTACGTTTGTGTAGCACCCAGTGGAGGCAATGACCAAGAACGTCACCATGGCAAATAGAGACTTGACTATGGACTGGCACACAGGAGAACTTCTTGCAGAATTTCAGCTCTTTGGACAGAAGATGTGCTGACACTTTGTGGACCAGCAGGTGCAGGAGCAAGAGAAAAAGGCTGCCAAATTACTAATTGCTCTTGCTAAAGAGGGGCTAATGCCTGTAAACTGATCATGTACATCTGATGAAGACCAAAAAAACCCTGATAAAGTCTTAAAACTCATCGAAAATCAACTAAAGGTCCAAGTTAACTTTAGAATTCACAATTCATGTCGTACTGACAACAGCCAAGTGAAAACATCAATTGATTTATAAATAGGTGCTGGTGCAAAGGGGCCAAATATGACTTAAATGCCACTGACCTTGTGGAGAGATTGATGGAGGTTGTCATCACTTCAATGCCCATCAAGTCTTTTAGGAAAGTGCTACTAGACAAAGTCAAAGCACTACAAAAACAGAATTACCTGGAAGAACGCTGCAGGTCTGGCAGCATCGGCGGAGAAGAAAAGAGTTGACGTTTCGAGTCCTCATGACCCTTCAGCAGAACTCAGTTCTTCTGCTGAGATTTTCCAGGTAATTCTGTTTTTATTTTGGATTTCCAGCATCCGCAGTTTTTTGTTTTTATCTCTGTAATATTATTAAAGCCAAAGCACTACTGGACAAAGGTAGAAGATTTGCGGCATTAGTGGTTGGCGAACAGCACCTTCATGTTCTTAGTTACAAATCTATCATTCCCTGGTATCCAAAACATCACGAACATCCAAAACCTGCATGTGGTGTGGTCTTACACACCCAACCAGGCAATGTCCAGCATTTTTCAACATCTGCAAACTTTGCTTCGCCAAGAGGGGATTGGGAACAAATGTGTCAGAAACACAACAAACTAAAGTACAAAACTCATAGCAAAGGATTCCACAGAAATCTGACACCAATGATGGTTCCAGGGCTCGGCCCACAAAACATAAACATGTCAACAAAATGATAGACACGTCCTGTACCCCACAATCTATTGATCCAGGCCGAACTATACATATTGTCAACCTCGCTCACCATGTGGACAGAATCAGATGATTTGACGCATTTTCCACTGTAAACATTAAATATCCACAGCACTACGGACAGCATACCATATGTGCAAAAATCGATACCGCTGCAAGTGCCAACATCTTGCCTTTGCACGTTCTCGACATTACACACACATGGACAATGACACAACATCTGACAGGCTTACCGCCTACAATGGATCTGACCTCCCGTGCACTGGCACCATCACAGTACAATACCAATATGGAAGGTCCAGGTGGACACCAGGGATTTTTTGTGTGGCCCGGCAATCATTGTTCTGCCAGCTGGCAGTGACATGCACGTGATTACTATCCACGACCCTGGCTAAGGCCACTAACACCACTCAGGAACGCACCAAAGGAGGCATTGACTCCATAAGAGATACGTGGGCAACACCTGACATGCTGAGTCGGTTACCCATCCAACCAACGACAAAGATGTGCCTCTAGACCTCCACAATATGGAAGACGAAGTGGAAAGATAATCTCCACGCCGACTTGGTCCATTTCGGGCAAGGTCAAGCTGAAAAGATACAACAGGCCAGCCAAGAAGACCCACAGCTTCAACAGCTAAAGCAAGTTATTATCGCAGGTTGGCCTGATCACATCAAGGAGGTTCACGACAGTATCTGCATGTTGTTGGCACTACAGAGATGGACTGGGCATCTCCAGAAGCATTATATTCAAAGGCAAGCAAGGCCTCATAACCTCAAACAATGCATCAAATCATGTTAAGTCATCTACAAGTCGGACACATGGGTGCAGAACAAACAAAATGTCTTGCCAGAGAATTGGATTATTGGCCGGAAATCAACAAGGACATTGACAAATTGACACAGACATGCCATACCTGCTAGATGCACCAACCAGAACAGAGCAGAGAATGATTGTTACCTCAAGAAATCCTCTCTGTCCCATGGTCAAGAATAACCACTGGTTTATTCCATCTGGACGACGATGATTATATCTTGGTAACAGACTATTTTATCAAATTCCCTTTCATTCGCCAGATCAAGGACATGACCAGCTTTACGGTTGTTGACACACTCTCTGTGATTTTCAGCATGTTTGGTGTGCCTGAAACTATCGTCTCAGACAATGGTCCTCAATATACAGGAGGACCCTTCCAGGACATGCGCACAAGATGGGCTGTGAAACACATCACATCTTCCCTGCCCGAGCCTCAGTCCAAAGGGTTAACAGAATAGACCGTCAAGATGGTCAAAATGTAAGGCAACCAAGCAAGATTGCTGAATCGCCATGCTCAATCTTTGTGCCACACCACAGGGAGACGGTCTGCCCTCACCCATCAATTTGATGTTTGGGAGGCATTGTCCTGTCCCATTTACTCCCAATCCAGACAGAAGCTCATGATATTCTATTAGAACAAAGAGAGAGGATGTCCCAGCAGCATGATCAGAAAGCAAAACCGTTAACAGTTAAATGTGGTCAAAGTGTGCGCATACCTGATCACCACACAAAGATGGGGGTAGGAGGAAAGGTACTGTGACAGTACACACAGTCATGACCATATGAGGTTGAGATGCCAAACAGACAGATCCTCAGAAGGAACCATCGGCACAACCACATTGCGCATGCTGAACCACAGATCAGACTGATGATGACTCAGGCATAGAGTGTTATTTTAGTAGCAGAGGACCAGACAAGTGTCAACACTGTAAGACTAGATGATCTCACAATGAACAACCAAGAAACACCTAGCTATGAATGCACAATTATAGGACACAAAACGACACCCTGAAAACTACATGAGAAAAGATATGGTACGCCCACCGAAATGCTATCGTCATGCATAAAGGTTCTATACCGTAACTCAATCTTGTTATGCCAGATATTCACTGTTATGTATGTTCTTTCAAAATTATTTTTTATTAAACAGGAAAAGGGGGATATTGTGATATTGTATGCAGCTCAATGCAGACAATGACATGTACCTTTAAGAACGCGCACAGTGACATCACCACAACGTCACCGTGTATAAGGCTGGAGGATAAACGGTACAGCCTCCATAGATGTTCACTATTGCCTGTGATCTCTACTGCAGATGTTCACTACAGTCTGTGACTCTGTATCATTAAGACTTTATGTATACCTGATGAGTCAGACATATAGTCAAGTAAGCAGCCCACATAACTGTTAGGACCCAGGTTAGTTGAAGGCCTGTGCGGAGCTTTATATAGTTGTTGATAGTAATAAACTTCATGTAATTGTGTTCAACCAGAACCCTCGTCAGTCTCAATATCTTGCTTAGCACAGAGACAGATCCCTTGAGGTCTACATTGAAACCCTCAGCATATATGGTGGCAGTGGACATTAAGAGACCACGACCCTGGTGTGGGTCCAGCTTGATTTTGAAGAGATGCTGGTGTCGCATCTTCACTGCACATTGTTTGGCATAACAGCTCCTAACTTTGCAAAGTCCGACTTTTCCCTTATTTCTTAAAAAAACACAAGGCAGCTTTGTACCGCCATTCTACTTTTGTACCCGTTGAAAAAGAGCTGGTGTTAAACAGACAACTAAAACTCCAAGGAGACAAAGAAGTAGCAGTTGTTTGGCTTTGTGTGTGGGATTATGTGTAGCGATGTGATAGGACGCTACATCCCACTTCTCCATTTGCAGTAATGGCTGAGCTTGACTAACAAGTGCCGTGTGATGACTCTGTTAGCACACTGAGAATAGCTGGCACTGTTAGTTGTAGCAGTTTCATGGTGATTCTTGTCTTTTGCCTAAAACAGCATTTGATGTCAGAAACTTGCTGCCTGAGAGTTGTTTTGGCGGGTGCAAAAGTGCGGGCAGAAAATGTCTTGGGTGAATGCCGATGTGTTTCTCCTCCCCCACCCATCCCTTCTGATCTGTTAAAACACATCTGGGGAACATTAATTGTGCCTCCTGAGTTGCTTTGCAAACAGAATCAGCTTGTTTGTGAAGTTTCAAAAAGCTGGTTCTCTGCCAACTTTGTCTTTTAATTACAGAAGTTAAAACAACTGGAGGACTTGTTTCCGGATCAGACCCTGCTTTGGATATACTTATTCCTTTAACTGAGTTCTCATATTGAGATAGGTTGAGTCTGCTATTATTAGCTTACTGTGTTTGTAGCTGGGCATCTATTGTTGTTAGAATTCAACCACAAAATAAGTATTGGGCTCAATTCAGTCATACAGCACAGGAGACATTCAGCATTTTGCTGCCACACCAGCATTTTGAAAGAGCTATCCCATTAGTCCAACTTCCTTGCCTCAGAATATAAAACTGCTGTTGAACGTGAAAAGGAATTAAAAGAAACTTCTATTTTTTGGGAGGCTGGGACATAAAGTTTAAGTGGAGGCTCTGAATGGAGTGGCAAACAGAAATAGTGAGGATTTCAGCCTCCTGTTCTTGGACTCTGGGTCGGCGCCTGCAGCTTTTCGTTATTATATTGACCCTTCCCTGCATCCCCACCCCCCATCCCCATCAATCTTTCCTCCCAATTAAGAGTCTCTGTGTGGTGATGAGGTGCTCGATCCAGTCATAACTGCATTACCCCGCCCCCGGTGGTCAATAGCCAGAGTGAGAAAACAGGCTGAGTGAGGATACAGCCCCAGTCCACGGCAAGAGTGTTAACGCATTGAGGTTAAATGTTGCACAAGCTCCTGCCTTTTGAAGCATGTTATTGGCTCCGATTTAGTTTATTTTCTTGCATTTGTTAATCCTGTCACCATGGATCATTTCCAATCCAAACAGTGTCAGCTGTCTCTCGATGGGTAACACTTTCACTTCCAAGTCAGAAGGTTGTGGATTCAAATTCTGCTCCAAAGACTTGAGCACAAATATCAAGGCTGGGTGCTCCAGTGCAGTACTGAGGGGGTGCTGTACTGACTGAGGCGCCGTCTTTTGGATGAGACATTAAACCGAGGCCCTGTCTGCCCTCACAGGCAGGTGTAAAAGATCCCATGGCACTATTTTGAGGAGGAGCAGGGAAGTTCTCCCAGGTGACCTGACCAATGTTTATTCCTCAACGACGTGACAAGGGCAGATTATCTGATTGTTGCCACGTTGCTGTTTGTGGGGGTTCACTGTGGACAAGTTGGCGGGCATGTTTCCCTCTTTACAGCAGTGGCTCCACTTATTTAAAAAAAAATTACTTCATTGGTTGTAAAGCACTTTGGGATGTCCGGCGGTTGTGAAAGGCGCTATGTAAATGTAAGACCTTTTTCAAACCAAACTTTACAACAGAAACTGGGAGAACTAGTTGAGCAACAAATTCAGAAATCCCACAAAACAAATGTTCAGATCCAGCTAAACCAACCAGCGTGAGGTCTTCAACAGTAAAAACATTTACATGCAACACCACAATATATATATTCAAATAACTTTATCTATCACATATAGCCATAATGTATCCAAAATGTTTTATAGATACCATATGTACATATAAAAACACACAACACTAGCTTCTGTCTGTTTGTTGTGCTCATTTTCCTGTTTTATTTTCTTCCTCCTCTCCACACTCCTGGGGTAAGGTCCCATGGTCACCATGCACCCTTCAGCATCTCACTCAACTGGCTGTCCTTGCGTGTGTGCGTGTCCTTGCGTGTGTGCGTGTCCTTGCGTGTGTGCGTGTCCGTGTGTGTGTCCATGCGTGTGTGTGTGTGTGTGTGTATCCATATGTGTCCGAGTATGTGTCTGCCCGTGGGCTCTTTGCGAGAGTGAGCTATTTAACCATGAGAGAATCACAGCTGCACCTGCCCTTTGTGCCAGCAACATGCAAAATGTTCAGCAAGGGTTGCTGGATAGTGAATAGGAGCCCAGCCAGATTTATTTTTTTAAATCCCAAATTGGGGAGGTTTTAGCCTGTGCGGCTCTGCTCCTCGGTGAACTTTGCCTTTTGTTATTCCTCCTTCCATGTTCCAAAACCCTAGTTCCCTGTGATGAAGATCAGTGTATTCTAAACTGGCTAATGCCCCTTGTTTCTGAACATTACAGCAGGTATTCAGGCAGCGAGCAAGAATGGTCCTTACACGCCAGCACTCATTAACCCACGGTGCATTTCCACAAAAAGAGTTGCTGATGGATTGATTTCCATTGACTTTGTTTCACCGAGGTGACATGATCCATGTGTCAACAGAATGGTGTTAAAAAAGACAGGTATAGAGTGATCACCCCATGCCACACATTGTAAATCAATAAGGAAATATCATCCCAGTTCAATATTAATATTTTAAAATTAGTTTTATGATGTAAATGGATTTATTTTTATTCGTTGAACTTGTGTGTGGGGGCGAGGCCAGCATTTATTGCCCATCCTTAATTGCCCTCGTTTAGAGGGCATTTAAGAGTCAGCCAAATCGCTGTGGGTGTGGAGTCACCCTTAGGTAAGGAGAGCAGATTAGTGAACCAGATGGGTTTTTACGCCAATTGGCGATGGTTTTGTGGTCCTCATTAGACTTTTAATTAATTCAAATTTCACCACCTGCTAAGATGGGATTCGAACCCAGGCCCTCAGCGCATTAACCTGGGTCTGTGGAATACTAGTCCAGTGACAATACCACTATGCCACTGCCTCCCCCTAATAAGTAGGGAAGAATTTGAGTTGTGCCCCACTTAATGTGTTGACAATAGCTCACTCGCAGTCTTCATGTAACTTAAGAATTTTATTCAAGGAGAGTGCTGCAAAGAGCATGTGAGCACCAAAGTCAATAAGATTTATTACCAGGATTCTGCCCTCCTCAGATTTGGCTGATACATTCCCCAACGTCTTGGTGGTGTTTTACACATGTAAATGTTCAGCACTGTTTCTAATACTTCATATGGCTTAGTCAATGGTCAGTGTTAAATTAGGAAAATATAAATACCTTACAGAGAATGATAGAAAGTAATTAATTATGAACTGAGTAGGGTATGACTATATACCTAAAAAATCTCGAGCAGTTTGGAGTCAAGAACTCAGAGCTGATTCTTTTTGATTACCTCTCCCATCGGGGCCTTCAGTTTTCTGTTGGGACCTTTGGTTATCTGTTCTTGTATGGTCTGTTCTTTTCTGAATGTTATCTTGTCGCGGGTTACTGTGGCAATTTTGCCAAGTTAGGAGACTGTAGCCCTGGTTTTAACTTGACTCGACTTCCCATGGAGTATAAAATCCAGCGGGGAGTGAAATGAGAATCTGACCGAACCCTGCTCCATTCCTTCCTGGTGGATTGAGTTGTAATCAGGAGTTGAGCGCGTAGTGTAGGCTTGCATTCCAGCGCAGAATGCGGAATGTCACATCCTCAGAGGCACCATCTTCAGATTAAATGTTAAACTGAACATCTGGGTGTTAAAAGATTCTGTAGCATTTCCAAAAGAAGAACAGGTAATCAATGGGCAGGGAGGAATGGGTTTAATTAAGTCAGGTCATGGACCCTGCTTCTCTCTGTCCCTGCCTTTTTCTCTTGTGTGTGTTTCTTATATAGTAATTTAAATCCCTCAGCAAGCAGACTGAGTCAGGCATTCATCTTATTGCTCTTTGTATAGACAGAATAGCTGTTGTGTTTGTACAAATAAGCCACCGCATTTCCAAGTAATTTTCTCTCCATGTTGGAAAAATTGGATCAGGATTTACCATTCTCGGCCACGGGTATTAATAAATAATGTTATTTTAACCTGGGTATTAACCTCCATAAATCCACTTCCTTGGGTAATATCATAAATTTACTGATGATTTTCTTCCGTTTCAGGTATAATTTTACTAGCCACAAGAGCAGAGAGAATAAATCCACTTATTTGTCTTTGAGTGATTTAGATAAATGTGCAAATATAGAAGTAGCTTATTATGTAAAATCCTAACATTATTGCGCCCAACACGATACCAAAGAGAATAAGCCCTTTTTTCTTTCATTGGGATTGATAGCAATGTCCTGAAAGAACTCATTCAGCATGTTCGCCTGATCTACATTGGTAGCTATGCAATCTGAAATTGCCAAGCATAAGACCAAAACAGCTAAAATTCTCTTTGATCATTTTGATCCAACTGCACTCTGGTATAAACAGGCATTGAATTAACCTGAAAGGATGGACTTTCCAACTCAAGCTCTCCTGCGTGATGTTTTGTGAGGTTTTTGAGAGAAATGAGGAGGCTTTATAATAAACAGAAGTTCGTTTCCTTTGTTTCTCTGCCTGTTTCCCTAGCTTGCTACCCCCATGATGAAAGCTGTTGTTTGTCTTGTCATTGGTCTGCTCCCCAGAGAGAGAGGGTTAACAACTGTTAGAAATATAGGCAATTAGGCTGGATTCCCTTGTGAGTGCAGTACTGAAAGATGCTTCCTTAAGCTGGACTCTTCCTTACCCCAAGGCAAAATGAATAGCAGCAGTTGTTTCTCCCTCACTACAGAGGTGAGCAAACAGCAGAAGTTCCCCTCTGATTATTTTTTGATCTGTGCAGCGCACTCTCTGAAGGTTTCCTGTGGCTGTTCCAGGATTAATCTTGTCTACATACCTATTTTTATCCATAATCCACCACCCTGTGTGTGCTCCGTCTGTCGATGAGAGGATGTTCGCCTGGTGACTGGGAAGATTTTGTTTTAAAAAACAATGTTTTGCCAGATGGTTTGGGAAAATGTGTATTACAAGTCTTTATTCTTTCATTTGGCTTCCACTTTTCTAGCCCTTACTTGCTCCATAGCGCAGAAACCTGGGTAATGCCCAGAAGAGAGGAACAAAGGCTGGATACTGATGAGATGTGGATGCTGAGATGGATGTGTGGAGTAATGAGAAAGGACAAGATCAGGAACCAGCACAACAGGGGGTGGGGGGGTGTCAGTAAAGATTGTGGGAAAGTTAAAAAAATTGGCCGAGAAGAGATTGAAATTATCTGGTCATCTGTTGGGGGGAGAGAGAGAGAGAGAGAGAGAAAAAAAATGTGGTGAGGCGAGTGATGGAAAGGGGACTCTTAGGAAGGAGGAGAGGAGGAAGACCTAAGATCAGATGGAAAGATGTGGTGGTGAGAGACTGAAATGCAGTGGGATTGGAAGAGGATTGATTGCTGACAGGATGAGATGGAGAAGGGTGAACAACTAGCATTGCGGCATCCCGAGCTCAATGGGAGAAGCTGAAAGAGGAGTAACTGGTGCTTTCAGGATCTCCTAAATGAAATATTTTTGAAGTGTAGTCACTGTGGTGATGTAGAAACGCAGCAGCCAGTTAGCGCACAGCAAGCTCCCACAAACAGCAATGTGATAGTGACCAGATCATTTGTTTTTCTGATGCTGATTGAGGGATAAATATTGGCCCTGTCTTTGAAATTGTGCCAAAGGATTTTTTGCATCCATCCATCCATCGGAGGGGCTTCAGTCGAAGGTTTTCATCAGAAAGATGGCACCATGTTCAGTACAGCACTGGAGTATTCGGTATGAGTAGATAGGTTTTGAGTGGTTGAGGTTTTAACCCACTCTCAACCTATCACTCACAATGTTAAAATCAGGCTCCTGGTCTTGTGGCTGTCCTTCTTGAGTCTAGATAGTGAGCACTAGCAGGCAATTTGACCATGTACCCAAGCTTCTGTTTGACTGGAGTCTATTTTCTGAGCGGGTGGGGAACGGAGTTCTAACTTCACAGAGTTCCCCCACCCAGAAGCAAAGTCGATTTGATGGGGTTTGCTCCCTGTCAGGCAGGGGATACTTTGGAAGAGGTCTCAGGGCAAGAGCAGATATGGAGCCTGGAGTTGGATTAGTGGGAGCAAGGGGGTGGTCCGATTGTTGGGGAGGATGGAGGGAGGAGACCCTGGGAGGTGTCGCAGTCTCGGGGGGGGTGGGGAAGCACTCATGCTCCATTAGGCCCATAAGCAGTTATGGAAAGGCAGTTGTCTTTCCCACTCAGCAATCTTCACCTCACTTTAGCTGCTAAGCGTTGCATGGCCTGAGAATCCAGAGCTGCCAGGTTTAATTCTGGATGACAGATAAAATTAGCAAGCTTGCTGCTCCCCCAACACCCTCCAAACCCCCAACCCAGCCTCAGTTAAGATCCATTCAAACCAGGTGTGGATATTGAATTTTCATCTTCCACCCTTCTCAATCCCACCCATTTTTGGGGTTAAAATTCCCCAACCCCCTCCACCCCCCAACAGCATGAAACCACTTAGGACACCCTGATTGTTTCCCCGGTAACTGCACAGACTTGGAATCATCCAGTTTTTATGGTGCACTACACAAGTGCATTTCTCCACTGGGTTATCAGGGAACTTAATGAGCTCTTTAATAGCAAAAGAAATCTGTCCACAATGATTAAAAATCCAATACGCATTAACGTTAAAATTACCCTACACCAAGAAGCCATAGAGTAACATGGCTGACCAGTGTCCCATTGTGAAACAAGACATGCAGGTGGAAGTAATTGGGGGCACTGCAATCTTCAACACGCAGTGATCTGTGCAGATGAGAAAGGCCAAGAGGCCCGTTAAACTCATCCGTCTGTAGAAACTCACGATCCATTCGTGGCCTCTTGAACAATCCTGCATTTTTTTGTCTGCATTACCTGACCTCGGAGGCTGTCCCACATAGCAATCCATCTGTGTTTGAAGAAACATGTGCAAACATCTGCTGGCTTGCTGATGTGGAACGTTGGCAAGCAGCCTTTAACAATTCTTGCGCAGGAGCAGGTACAGCTCCAAGTCCTGCTCTGCACCGTGATTGACATCGCGAGGTGAAATTGAAAGCATTCCGTTAAATTGAAATCCCAGCTCCTTGCTTTTTCAAATTTGTTTTCTTGTAAGCTAAATTATTAAATGCGTAAGTACGTTCAGAGGGACCTTAAATATTCACAAATAAAAATATTTGGATAAAAATCTTGATTAAATTATGCATTTCCAAGTGAAGTAAAATCTAATTCTTAATTTGTTTGCCGATTCATGAATGGAAGAATAGATTAAACAATCGGTTTATGATTAAATGGGCACACCTCCAAATTAGCTAACTTGAATTATTTAATGATCCCATTACACACTTGCAGAGCCTTTTTGTAGTCTGAGATATGATGAAGGCAGGAGCTGGGTCTCGTACTGTGTACAGCTACTCTTGGCTGTATCTGAAACACTGGCTCAGCCCTGGACCTGTATATAGTGTGAAGCATAGAGCAAGTGCACCTTGTCTCCAGAGAGTCATACTGAACAAATTGACAGCTTGTAAAGGAGGCAAAATGAGGAGAATAATTCCCAAACATAGGAACAGGAGTAGGCCATTCAGCTTCTCTAGCCTGTTCTTCCAATCACTTACATCATGTATGATCTGAATTAGAAGCCCTCAGACATATATCTTCCCAAGTGACAAAGGCCACAGTGTTGGACCATCTTCCTCTCAAGACTGAATGGGAACTTTGGAAAGAGGGAAAACAAAAGTGGGGATAGCATTCCAAACAATCCGGATGTATTAATGGCAGTATCATCGCTACAAGAACGACTCCAGGGACGACTCTTTCATCTTCTGTGTTTTGCAAGTGTATTTCTTGAATTTTGCTATTTGCATTTAATTTTAAGTTACTTTGCAACTAGATTTTCTGAGCCTACAGCTGCTGGTATTTATTGCAACATCAAACCTTAAGATATTGCTTGCGAATTTTTCAATTTGGTTCCTGTATTTGGAAAGATACTGAACATACATTTGGAATGTATCTCAGGAGACTTGGTTGTAAAGTGGGAGCTCAGCATGTGTTAGTGAGCAGTGTAAAGTCTGATGTAAGAGGGTATTGAATTGTTCATATCACTCAATAGTTACTTGGTCAACACGATTTGTGTTTGTACTTAGACATCAGGGAGAAATTTGGTTCTTTTGATCTGTGTGTTTGCAGTGCTGTAGAAGAATACAATAAGTGGAGAATACAGTCAGTTGTAGAGTGATCAGGGGTCCTGCTGGAGCTGACTACTAGGATTTTGACCAAATGCAGAGGAACATTACAGAGAAGGCTTGCAGGATTCATTTTGCTTAATAGTGTGAAAATCTTGTGAAGGGTATGTGCTTCCTAACTACAGAGCTTAGCCTCTGTTGTCATAATTTTGGGTTATGCTATTCTGTCAATGCTTATTATAAACTTCTGTGTCATCATCTCACATTCAGTTTTGCTCAGTCATCAGTCATGATGTAGTTGTGGGCTCTAGTAACTAGTTTGCTCCATAGCATGAGTTTCTGAGGTCACTCTCCCAACTCAGACATTAGCTTGTATACTGTATTAAAATATATTCATCTACTGGCAATGGGCAAATTACTAGAAAGATATAAAATATCAAAACACATTTTAACTATTTAATAACAGAACAGCCACCCCATTTTCACGTGGCAACTGGTACTTCTCCAGTTCCTATACTAGATTTTGATGTGTCCTAATAATATTTGGCATTGCTAACATGTCCTGTTCAGAAATGAGTCACGGTGACCATTAATCATAATAGTATACAGTCTTTCTGATACACTATCCTCCCAGGGCAAGACTTTAAACTTAGCATGTTACTAAAATTAGAATTGGGAAATTCTCTTGTAGTGTTTTACAATAGAGAGAGAGGACCTGTTGCAATCGTTAATGGGCTGGAGATTTCCAATGCAGTATAGATTTTAAACAAATTGTTGCAAGTGTTTTACTTGCAGTAGTAAGCGGGTGTCCACTACTCATTAAAGTTGTTCATGTTTCCACATGACATAAGGAATAGGAACTGGAGTAGGCCATTTGGCCCTTTGAGCTTTCTCCACCATTCACCAAGATCATGACTGATGATCCAGCTCAATTTCACCTTCCTGCACTATTTCCACATCCATTAATTCCCTCAGTGCCCCAAAATCTATCAATCTCTTGTCTTGAATAATTTAAAATAACTGAACACCCTCAACCTTCTGGGGTAAAGAATTCCAAAGATTCACTACTCTTTGAGTAAAGAAATATTTCCTCATCTCGAGCGTGAATAGCCAATTTGTTATTCTGAGTCCTTGTTTCAGATTTCCCAGTTGGGGGAAATATGCTGTCCACATCTACCCCTAAAAAATTATTTGTTTCAATGAGATCTCCTCTCATTCTTCTAAACTCCAGGCCCAGCCTTTCCTGTTAGGACAATCCCCTCTTCCCAGGAACCAGTCTTGTGAACCTTCATTGCCTGCCCTTGAGGACAAGTATGTCCTTCCTTGGGTAAGTGCTGCAGATGAACCTGCTTTTCAGATTTGGGTCTGCTGGTTATCATCGCCTTGTGATTGATCAAATTTATAAATGTTTCAAAAAGTTAAGAAGGTTAGGACCCTGACTCTGTCCGATCATGTAGCTGTTATTTTGCAGCTTTTATGACCCTTAAATATTTATAACTATGCTTTTGACCCAAATCAAATGGATTCTCCCAAACTCCTCCTCCACCTTATTTACTTCTCTTCCTCTTGCTGCCTTGAAACAAGGTGAGAGATATACAATTCCCATTGGCAATGGAGGGAATCTGGCTCTGCAGTTCACAGTTGTGAGCACCAGTAATAACACAAAAAAATGTGGGTGTCAGCTGTCAACTTTCTAGGGGTTAGATCACCTTATATTTGAGCACTGTCAAGAGACACAGCATGAAAGAGGACCGTGCTTCCACTCTGTGTCACTCTATCAATATGCAACTGCCCTAGATAGGACTAGATAGGGTAGATGCAGGAAGGATGTTCCCGATGGTGGGGGAGTCCAGAACCAAGGGTCACAGTCTGAGGATATGGAGTAGGCCATTTAGGAGATGAGGAGAAATTTCTTCACCCAGAGAGTGGTGAGCCTGTGGAATTCGCTACCACAGAAAGTAGTTGAGGCCAAAATATTGTATGTTTTCAAGAAGGAGTTAGATATAGCTCTTGGGGTGAAAGGGCTCAAAGGATATGGGGAGAAAGCAGGAACAGGCTATTGAGTTGGATGATCAGCCATGATCATAATGAATGGTGGAGCAGGCTCGAAGGGCTGAATGGCCTATACCTGCTCCTAGTTTCTATGTTTCTAATCTTTAACTTTTTTAAACTTGTAAACTGGAGCAGCCCTACGATGATCACACAAAGATCTGCAGTGTTGGAGAATAGATAAGAGCAAGAGTAGGCTGATCAGTCCCTTGATCATGTTCTGCCATTCCATCCAATCATAGATGATCTGTATCCCAACTTCATCTACCTGCCTTGGTTCCTTTAGCATTAATATCCTTGTCTGACAAAAAACAATCTCCATTTTTAAATATTTGATTTTTGAGAGGGGTGGGGGTGGTTGTGTGGGGCAGTGTTTCAGATTTCCATTACCCTTTGTGTGAAGAAATACTTCCCGACATCGACGTTGGACAGCTCTAAGTTTAAGGCTATGCTCTGTTGTTCTGGACTCTACCAAAACTCTGACCTTACGAATCCAGTAACATAGACGTCAGTGCAGCAGCAGCAGCAGCAGCATCGAAATCTAATCAAAAGCAGAGTTTATCCCCAGAGATTTAACTCCTCTGCAAGTTAGACCAAGAATCTGTTTATATTACTGTGATATTACCTGGCATTCTTAGGCTGAGCGTTAGGAGCTATGCATGGTCGTCCATGCATAATTTTGGATTAGAGGCTCTTTCGCTTATCCATTCTGAATGTGACTGTGTGAATGGAATACTGTGCACAGAACACTCATTTCCTTGCACGTTTTCTTTTGTAACTGTAGGATTTCGACTGAATGCCTCTTCATGGCCCATGTTCTTGTTGAAAACGCTAAGTGGAGCAGAAATGGCACCAATCAGAATATTTCACAAGGTAGGCATTCTTTCCTACATATCTCACTCGTTTTTATTTGCGGTCTGGACGGTGTTCCGCAGTGTTTCCCACGTTGTCAGAGCAGTTTTCTATGAAGCTCCCCCATCTCTGTTAATCCCTATAAAATTTCCTCACTAACTTGAGAGTGTTCAGGAGCAATTTGTGCCCTCCGAGGATGATTATTGATTCAGCGGTTGGGAAATACCTGAACCTCTCGATCGCGATTACTCCCCCTTCCAGTTTCTCCCTCCCTACAGGAATTGCCTCATTTCTGTCTGGCATCTCCTCGCCTGTTGTGAGAGTGCTGGAGCCTGTCACGTTGGGAAACCATCTGTCAGCACAAGCCGGACATCCTCCTCCTCCCTTCGTCAGATGGTGGAACCTTGAGCCTTTCGATCTTAAGATGCTCTGTTATTTTTCACTGCCCGAAGTGGGATGTTCTTAAATAAAGAGAGACAATGCTGGAAACACTCAATGGATCAAGCAACATCTGCAGAGAGAAAAACAGAATGAATATTTCAGGTCAATGACCTTTCATCAGAAATAGGATAGTTCCGGACATTATAGTTTGGATTGATTGCGACCCAACACCAAGCAAGCAATTGGCCTCCACTTTGGGGAGATCGGAGTGCTGTATTTTTTTGTGATTAGTGTCAGATGGTTTGTGTCAAATAGAGGCCAGAACTTCCCTTTAGTAGCCTTGAAGGTCTTTAGTTACAATATAATAAATTATTTTCTACAATCAGACATGCAGTTTTGGAAGTAGAGTTTTGCTTTGATGTGCAACCTGTTCTGTTAAAGGACAATTGAAGGATGATTAACGCCCCCCCCCCCCACCCCCACTTTGCCACCAATCTAAATATCTGACTATTAACATCTTCCCCCTACCTCACCCCCCAATCCACCCCAAATAGGCCAGAGAGTTTGTCCAGTCAACAGCTGAGCCATGCAAGACAAACAGGGGCTCGGGTTTGATCTCAGTTCAATGATGTTTGGCTGATGATAAAGTCACTAAAATGGTCTCTTGACCATAGATGAGGAAAGGGAAAAAATCAACCAGGGTTTCCGACCCCTGACACCAGCTAGAAACCACCCTTGCACCCACCAGCTGTGGGTGGGGTCAAGTTCGACTCTGATGCTCCCCAAATTCAAATGGCCTATTGAAGTCATCGAGACTGGGAAATGGATCAAGAGCACTCGGGCAAAGTCTCAGAGTTTGACCAGACTCTTTGAAACTGTGTTTCATCAAAGAACCAGTCCCTGCAGGAAGGGAGGGAAGAAAGAAATTGCTGGGGTGGTTGTGGTGGGGGTGGGGGTGGGGGTGGTGGTGGTGGGGTGGGGGGGTGCGGGTGGTGAAATTGGGAAGGAAAACCATTTTGTATTAAGTGTTTCGGTTGAGGTCCCCACTCTAAATTTTTAAATTTGTCCGAGAGTTTTTAAACTCCTCCTCAGTGCTTTTAACCCCTCCCTTTTACATCATTTTTATCTATCATTCTTTCTTTGCCTTCCATAACCACCTCAAGAAGACTGTAAAAATGGACTCTTTTCCAACAGCCGTGTGCTTCAGTTGAAGCTTGACTGATGTGGGATGTTAGTCACGCATATTATAAGTAAACTGCAGTATGAAACGATCTTGCAGCTGCCGTTCTTTAGATCAGGGGATGGTCTCCAAACAGTATCATAGTAACAACTGTACAGGACATGAACCAGGGTCCTGATCGCTCAAAAGTCACTGATCAGCACTTTGCATTAAACAGGAACCACCGTCACCTTCCCAGAACTGTTATAAAGTGGGGATGAAACTGGAGGCAGTTGACCGGAAAAATCCGCATTTTATTTGCCCGGCCACTATTGGAGAAGTGAGAGGGACAGAAGTGTTGGTGACGTTTGACGGCTGGAGAGGAGCTTTTGATTACTGGTGCCGATATGACTCTCGGGATATTTTCCCTGTGGGATGGTGTTCTCTGACTGGAGACAACCTGCAGCCGCCAGGAACTAAGGGTAAGACTTATTTTATACACTCAGAAAGAGCTTTGCTTCAGGGAATATATAGCGATGCTACACTATTCTGAGGCTGTAGAGCCCATTGTGCCTTGGGCCATGCACCTTTTTAGGTTGTGCCTAAGAGCTGGGTACAAGCAACCCGTAAAGCAGACTTCAGTTTTCATCGACCCAAGTCTCCATTGATGTATTTCATTTTAATGCCGCAAGAAAGATTTACGCTGTCACTATAATGAAGATTGTTCAAAGAGCAGAAGTTTTGAAACAGAAGCAGAAAATGCTAGAAACGTTCCATGGTCCTGCGCCATCTCTGAATAGAACAGACAAAACGCTCTTCACTGGGACAGTCTTGTTCTCTCTGCAGATGCTGCCTGACTCACTGAGTGTTCCTGGCATTTTCTAATGCAGATTGCTGTAATTTTGGCAATTCACCACTAAGTGTCACTATTTACCTGGCTGTAGAATGACTCCACTTCAATTTTGCCCTCCATTTTGACTACTTGAGTCCAATATTGGGACTCCTGAAAGTCAGATCTACGTGGGCTGTGTGAGCTCATGGTTTCACAATCTCAGGCTGAACAGCCCTGGAACGATAAATATTCTACTCCAGATGGATAGCATGGACCAAGCACAATGTTTGATCAAATGTCATAAATTTGAAAACTGGGTCGAGGAGGAGAGAAGAAGTTCCATTGTGATAATATATATCTGAAGGTGTCACTGTTACCTTCATCAGATAATTGATGCATTGATTTCTGATAGGGCAGCTGAAAGGTTAATAACACTCGCTCTTCAATTGAGTGGCAGCCTGAGTTTTAATGATCTTGTTGCTGTGGTAATGGGTGGAAACTGAGATTTTGGCAAAGCAGTTTTGACTGCAGAACTCTTGCAGGGGGTTAGTTAGCATTTTACGATGCTGGATCTAATTGTGAGTTTTACGTGCCAGAATGTCAAAAGGAAATTTTAACAATTACACTGAGAGACCTGCACACCACACAGAAGGACCATGAAAAAGTTTGTACCAGCTCCTCGTGTACTGTGAGTTTTAACCCTTCAGTTGCACGGTACAATTCCACGACACGTTTAACATTGATGTGAGGCACTTGTGTCGGTTTAATCAGCTGTCGGGGTCCAGTCAAGTATCAGGAAAGATGTGGGAGGGATTGTCCTCCACCAGGATGTGTCACCTTCATTCCAGGATCAGGCAACTCATGGACTCCAGATTCAGGCAGCGTGTATATATAACTGTAACGGTGTGAAATGTAACCCGTTCACTTTGCTGCAGTTGCAGTATTATTACACTCTTCTGCTAAAGGGAGGAGTTCTATTCCCTCTCGTTTGATAAGTCTTCCTGGTGAACTAGAAATGATGCCTTCATTTGAGTTGCATCGAAATAGCATTTCTGGGCTGTAGTGTAAAGGGTTAATAGCCCTTGTGCTAATAGCTGATATACATCCTCAGTAATGTGAGGTCACGTGAGGCCAGAGAGAGATGGTTCTGGAAGGAGCCTCGTGTTTATCAATCCCTGTACATAGTTGTACATAGTTAATAAATGTTTGAAAGTTCCTAGAGGCCATGTTTGCTCCAGTTGCTGTTAAAACACCCTGGGACAGTTGGTGCCGCTACTTCGTGGGCTTCACACTTGGGGGGAAAAAAATAAAGTCAGATTTCGTTTTGGATGATCGTTAACATTGGGTGAGTGGCCTCCTTAAAGGATTGCATTTGACTCCTTAACACGTGAGATGCTAAACCGTGATCCTGTCTGCATGTTCAGATGAATGTAATAGATCCCTGGGCATCATTAGCAGAAGAGCAGGGTTTTCTCACATCCATACCAACATTTGTCCCTCAACCAACATCGAAACATATTCAAGCTGGTCATTGGCATCTTACTGGCAGATGCAGCATCTAAGAATGCGCCACACTTGGGGGGAGCGAATGGTCGCAGGAGGTTGGATACCTAAACTTGGTGCAATTCCTGTTTATATTTCCATTTCTGTCAGATAACTAATTTGGAATGTACCCAAAAGTGAGCCCAGGACGGTATCTATCCCTATATCAATTCAAACTTACTTTGATAGTGGGAGAGTGTTGCGCCTCCCAGTGAGAACAGGCTTGATCACTGCTCCTTTTGGAACTC
This sequence comes from Carcharodon carcharias, assembly GCF_017639515.1. NCBI lineage: Eukaryota > Metazoa > Chordata > Chondrichthyes > Lamniformes > Lamnidae > Carcharodon > Carcharodon carcharias. Next base: position 6,834,029 of record NC_054485.1, read on the forward strand.
ACCTGACAGGACTAACAAAGGCAATATTGTTTCTTTCCCTTTCCTGGAGTTTCAACAAATCTACTTTGAGTTAAAGCATTAGATTGCAATCCTTTGAGCAGAAAGGAGTTCAAACAGGTTTCTGCTTAGCGGGATGGCACAGACTTGAAGCATTTAAATGCCAAAATTACACAATTAACTCTTGCTCGTACAGTTTTGTTCCCATTGGAGATGGATTTTCTTGTTCCCAGAATACGCAGCAAGATGAATATATGACCCTCACGGGCTGCACTGATAGTTGGTCACGTGCTCAGCTAACTGTACTTTTTTTCCCAGTGTTTCTGACTAACTTTGTGTTAAATTTAAGAAATCTCCATGTTTTCTGCTTTAATCTAAAGCGCACAACAGCAATTTGTTAAATTGGCTAAAAAGCAATTTTCAATTCACCCTGTGTCCTTCTACCAGCTCTTGTCCCCCCAGCTCCTGCACAGAGTAAAACTGACTCGCCACAATCTCCCTCGTGAAAATTTAGAGCAATGGCAACTTCCACCACGTTAAAGAAACTGTATGAATACAACTAGCAAACAAAATTTGACCGAGGCATACGGAACTATCGAGGCAGATGACGGGTTTTAAGGATTATCTTGACGGAGGAAGGCAAGCTAGAGAGGCTTGGAGGTTTGGGGAGGGGATTCCAGCGCTTAACACACCCTGGCACTGAGAGGAGGGTCTCCAATGGCCAAGCCATTTGGAAGTTGGGGATAAGCGCAGGGCCAGGATTGTCAGAGCACGGGTATTTCAGAGGGTTGTACGGCTGGAAGGATTTGAATACGGGGGTGAGAATTTCGTGATTAGAATGGGTTACAGATCGCGAGGGAGGCCGTTTGGCCTGTCAAGTCTGTGCTAGCTCCTGCAGAGCAATTTAGCTAGTTCCGCTCTCTCCCCCTTTCCCTGTGGCAGTGCAAATATTTTCCTCACTGGATAATTATCGAATTTCCCTTTCTCAGCCTCGATTGATTCTGCCTCCACCACATCCTCAAGCAGCGATTTCCAGGTCTGTGAAAAAGCTTCTCCTCACGTTGCCTCTGGTTCTTTTGCCATTCACCCTAGGGCTGTGTGCTTCGGTTCTTGACCCCTCTGTCTGTCTATCCTGCCCAGACCTGTCATGAATTTGAATCCCCCTATCAAATTTCCTCTTGACTTTCTCTATAATGAGGAAAACAACCCCAGTTTTTCCAATCAATCTACCCAACTGAAGCCCTTCATCCCTAGAACCATTCTCCTGAATCCTTTCTGCACCCTCTCTAAAGCCTTCGTATCTTGCCTGAAGTGTGGATAATTGGACACGCTGCACAATTTGAGGCCAAACCAGTGTTTCATCCAAGTTTGTCATAACTACCTTGCTTTTGTGCTCCATGCATCTATTTATGAAGTTCAGCAGCCCTTATACCTTTTTTTAACCACTTTGGCAACCTGATTTGCCACCTTCAACAATTGTTGCACATATACCCCCAGGTATACCGCCTTTTAGAATTGTGCCCCATATTATTGCCTTTTTGTTGTTTCTGCTCTTGATACATGATCTCGCCTTTCCTCGCTCATCCAACCGCTTTGCGCTTGTTTCCATTCAATTTTACAAACGCACGAACATACGAATTCAGAGCAGGAGGAGGCCACTCAGCCCCTCGAGGCTGCTCCACCATTCAAGAAGATCATGGCTGATCTGAGTGTAACCTCAACTGCACATTCCTGCCTACCCCCGATAACCTTTCACCCTCTTGTTAACCAAGAATCTGTCTAGCTCTGCCTTAAAAATATCCAAAGACTCTGCTTCCACTGCCTATTGAGGAAGAGAGTTCCAAAGACTCACGACCCTCAGAGAGAACAATTTCTCTTCATCTCTGTCTAAAGTGAGCGACCCCTTATTTTTAAACAGTGACCACCACCCCCCCACCCCACCCCCCAAAGTTCTAGATTCTCCCACGTCTCTGTCCATTTCACCGGTCTGTTGATGTCAAACAATTTAGCCTTGTAAAAGCCTCTGAAATGAGTGTGTGACCAGCAACAAAACTATGTTTCACTACATTCAGTACATGGAGGAAGCTTGTTTTAAATAAATAATTTAGAAGCTCTGGTGACAACTGGAAGTGATGTATAGCTGTAGTCAGGAAATGCTTTTCAGCTGCCCTTAGGCTAGAGATGGTTAAAATCTGGAGGAGCCACAGCTGCCAACAGATTGTACACTGACGATCAAAATCCTTTCATCTCCCTTTCACAGCCTCTCGTTCCTTCTGCTGCGCTTGCCGGGCATTTATGAGCGTGGTCTGTGTAGGCAGATGTTTAGTGTTCCATCAATCACTGGCCACAGCAATCGATTGTGAATGATGCTTGTGGCATCGAACAAGCAGTGAGACCCTGGTTTCGAAGGAAGTCAGCTGGTTCAGAGTGAAGGGAGGATGATAAATCCCAGTGGGTTTCAGCCTTGGCCGTCGTGTAATGCGGATTAGTGACTTTGACCCATGTAGGTCTTACATGGTTTTGACCAGCGTTGGAGGGCATGGAAGATGCCTGGTTCACTGACCACCTTGGGCAGCAATGTCTTCAGAGGCTCTGGAACACCCTCCCTAAACCTTTCCCCTTTTCCACTGCTCTTCTCCATTTAAAACGCTCCTTATAACCTCCTTCTAGATCAAGCTTCCCGTCCTGAAGAAAACTCATACTGGACTCGAAGTGTTAACTTCGCTTGTCCCTTTCCACAGAGGTTGCCAAACCGGCTGAGTTTTTCCAACACTTCCTGTTCTTATTTCAGATCTCCAACATATGCAGCATTTCATTTTTAGCCTCTCAGTCAATATGTTAGTCATTTGTTCTAATGTATTTTTATGTAGCTCAATGTCAAATTTTGTGTGATAATGTTCCCAAGAAGCAGCTTGAAAGATTTTTCTGTGGCATAGGCGACATATAAATAGAGAGTTGTTGATATTGACTTGCCCGCCAGTTCAACGAACTGAACAGATGTGTAGCTTTTGAAAGAAATAATGCAATTCAGGATGGGCAACAAATGCTGGCCTTGCTAGTCATGTTCACATCCATTGACCAAATAAAAAAAGACAAACCGAATCATCTTTTCTTAGAATTAGGGCAGTGATGGTCGGGTTTTTGAGTGGATAGAGGCAATTGGTCTCAGCGGCAGTGCCCAGAGGGAGGGGGAGAAACCAGCCAGGATTCCACTCATGTGATGAGTGACTGTTTTATGGAGAGGCTGTGTGTTGGGTGGGGTGCGAGCATGTGTGTGTGTGTGCGTGCGTTGGGTGGGGTGTGTCCCTGCGTGTGTTGGGTGGGGTGCACGTATGTGTGTGTGGGCTGCGTGTGTGTGGAGTGGGGTGGGCTGCATGCATGCGTGTGTGTGTGGGCTGCATGCATGCATGTGTGTGTGCTACGTGTGTGTGTGGTCTGTGTGTGTGTGTGTGCTGCGTGTGTGTGGGCTAAGTGTGTGTGTGTGTGGGCTACGTGTGTGTGTGTGTGTGTGTGTGTGTGGGCTACGTGTGTGTGTGTGTGGGCTACGTGTGTGTGTGTGTGGGCTACGTGTGTGTGTGTGTGGGCTACGTGTGTGTGTGTGTGGGCTACGTGTGTGTGTGTGTGGGCTACGTGTGTGTGTGTGTGGGCTACGTGTGTGTGTGTGTGTGGGCTACGTGTGTGTGTGTGTGTGGGCTACGTGTGTGTGTGTGTGTGGGCTACGTGTGTGTGTGTGTGTGGGCTACGTGTGTGTGTGTGTGTGTGGGCTACGTGTGTGTGTGTGTGTGTGTGGGCTACGCGTGTGTGTGTGTGTGTGGGCTACGTGTGTGTGTGTGTGTGTGGGCTACGTGTGTGTGTGTGTGTGTGTGTGTGTGTGGGCTACGTGTGTGTGTGTGTGTGGGCTACGTGTGTGTGTGTGTGTGGGCTGCGTGTGTGTGTGTGTGTGGGCTGCGTGTGTGTGTGTGTGTGGGCTGCGTGTGTGTGTGTGTGGGCTGCGTGTGTGTGTGTGGGGGCTGCGTGTGTGTGTGTGGGGGCTGCGTGTGTGTGTGTGGGGGCTGCGTGTGTGTGTGTGTGTGGGCTGTGTGTGTGTGGGGGCTGCGTGTGTGTGTGTGGGGGCTGCGTGTGTGTGTGTGGGGGCTGCGTGTGTGTGTGTGTGGGCTGCGTGTGTGTGTGTGTGTGGGCTGCGTGTGTGTGTGTGTGGGGGCTGCGTGTGTGTGTGTGGGGGCTGCGTGTGTGTGTGTGGGGGCTGCGTGTGTGTGTGTGGGGGCTGCGTGCGTGTGTGTGTGGGGGCTGCGTGCGTGTGTGTGTGGGCTGCGTGTGTGTGTGTGGGCTGCGTGTGTGTGTGTGGGCTGCGTGTGTGTGTGTGTGGGCTGCGTGTGTGTGTGTGTGTGGGCTGCGTGTGTGTGTGTGTGTGGGCTGCGTGTGTGTGTGTGTGTGTGGGCTGCGTGTGTGTGTGTGTGTGGGCTGCGTGTGTGTGTGTGTGTGGGCTGCGTGTGTGTGTGTGTGTGGGCTGCGTGTGTGTGTGTGTGGGCTGCGTGTGTGTGTGTGTGGGCTGCGTGTGTGTGTGTGTGGGCTGCGTGTGCGTGGGCTGCGTGTGCGTGGGCTGCGTGTGCGTGGGCTGCGTGTGTGTGCGTGTGTGGGGTGGGCTGCGCGCGTGTGTATGTGTGTGTGTGTGTGTGTGTGTGTGTGCGGGAGCCGGGCTGCGTGTGTGTGTGGGCTGCTCGCGCGCGCGTGTGGACTGCGTGTGTGTGTGTGGAGTGGGCTGCGTGCGTGTGTGTGTGTGGAGTGGGGGCTGCGTGTGTGTGTGGAGTGGGGGCTGCGTGTGTGTGTGGAGTGGGGGCTGCGTGTGTGTGTGGAGTGGGGGCTGCGTGTGTGTGTGGAGTGGGGGCTGCGTGTGTGTGTGGAGTGGGGGCTGCGTGTGTGTGTGGAGTGGGGGCTGCGTGTGTGTGTGGAGTGGGGGCTGCGTGTGTGTGTGGAGTGGGGGCTGCGTGTGTGTGTGGAGTGGGGGCTGCGTGTGTGTGTGGAGTGGGGGCTGCGTGTGTGTGTGGAGTGGGGGCTGCGTGTGTGTGTGGAGTGGGGGCTGCGTGTGTGTGTGGAGTGGGGGCTGCGTGTGTGTGTGGAGTGGGGGCTGCGTGTGTGTGTGGAGTGGGGGCTGCGTGTGTGTGTGGAGTGGGGGCTGCGTGTGTGTGTGGAGTGGGGGCTGCGTGTGTGTGTGGAGTGGGGGCTGCGTGTGTGTGTGGAGTGGGGGCTGCGTGTGTGTGTGGAGTGGGGGCTGCGTGTGTGTGTGGAGTGGGGGCTGCGTGTGTGTGTGGAGTGGGGGCTGCGTGTGTGTGTGGAGTGGGGGCTGCGTGTGTGTGTGGAGTGGGGGCTGCGTGTGTGTGTGGAGTGGGGGCTGCGTGTGTGTGTGGAGTGGGGGCTGCGTGTGTGTGTGGAGTGGGGGCTGCGTGTGTGTGTGGAGTGGGGGCTGCGTGTGTGTGTGTGGAGTGGGGGCTGCGTGTGTGTGTGTGGAGTGGGGGCTGCGTGTGTGTGTGTGGAGTGGGGGCTGCGTGTGTGTGTGTGGAGTGGGGGCTGCGTGTGTGTGTGTGTGTTGGGTGGGGTGCGTGTGTGTGTGTGTTGGGTGGGGTGCGTGTGTGTGTGTGTTGGGTGGGGTGCGTGTGTGTGTGTGTTGGGTGGGGTGCGTGTGTGTGTGTGTTGGGTGGGGTGCGTGTGTGTGTGTGTTGGGTGGGGTGCGAGTGTGTGTGTGTTGGGTGGGGTGCGTGTGTGTGTGTGTTGGGTGGGGTGCGTGCGTGTGTGTGTTGGGTGGGGTGCGTGCGTGTGTGTGTTGGGTGGGGCGCGTGCGTGTGTGTGTTGGGTGGGGCGCGTGCGTGTGTGTGTTGGGTGGGGCGCGTGCGTGTGTGTGTTGGGTGGGGCGCGTGCGTGTGTGTGTTGGGTGGGGCGCGTGCGTGTGTGTGTGTTGGGCGGGGGGCGTGTGTGCGTGTGTTGGTTGGGGTGCGTGTTGGGTAGGGTGCGTGTGTTGGGTGGGGTGCGTGTTGGGTGGGGTGCGTGTGTGTGTGTGTTGGGTGGGGTGCGTGTGTGTGTGTGTTGGGTGGGGTGCGTGTGTGTGTGTTGGGTGGGGTGCGTGTGTGTGTGTTGGGTGGGGTGCGTGTGTGTGTGTGTTGGGTGGGGTGCGTGTGTGTGTGTGTTGGGTGGGGTGCGTGTGTGTGTGTGTTGGGTGGGGTGCGTGTGTGTGTGTGTTGGGTGGGGTGCGTGTGTGTGTGTATTGGGTGGGGTGCCTGTGTGTGTGTGTTGGGTGGGGTGCCTGTGTGTGTGTGTTGGGTGGGGTGCCTGTGTGTGTGTGTTGGGTGGGGTGCCTGTGTGTGTGTGTTGGGTGGGGTGCCTGTGTGTGTGTTGTTGGGTGGGGTGCGTGTGTGTTGTTGGGTGGGGTGCGTGTGTGTTGGGTGGGGTGTGTGTGTCTGTGTGTGTGTGTATGTTGGGTGGGGTGTGTGTGTTGGTGGGGTGCGTTTGTGTGTTGGGCGGGGGGCGTGTGTGCGTGTGTTGGGTGGGGGGCGTGTTGGGTGGGGTGCGTGTTGGGTGGGGTGCGTGTGTGTGTGTGTTGGGTGGGGTGCGTGTGTGTGTGTTGGGTGGGGTGCGTGTGTGTGTGTGTGTGTGTTGGGTGGGGTGCGTGTGTGTGTGTGTTGGGTGGGGTGCGTGTGTGTGTGTGTTGGGTGGGGTGCGTGTGTGTGTGTGTTGGGTGGGGTGCGTGTGTGTGTGTGTTGGGTGGGGTGCGTGTGTGTGTGTGTTGGTGGGGTGCGTGTGTGTGTGTGTTGGTGGGGTGCGTGTGTGTGTGTGTTGGTGGGGTGCGTGTGTGTGTGTGTTGGGTGGGGTGCGTGTGTGTGTGTGTGTTGGTTGGGGGGCATGTTGGGTAGGGTGCGTGTGTTGGGTGGGGTGCGTGTGTGTGTGTGTTGGGTGGGGTGCGTGTGTGTGTGTGTTGGGTGGGGTGCGTGTGTGTGTGTGTTGGGTGGGGTGCATGTGTGTGTGTGTTGGGTGGGGTGCATGTGTGTGTGTGTTGGGTGGGGTGCGTGTGTGTGTGTGTTGGGTGGGGTGCGTGTGTGTGTGTGTGTTGGGTGGGGTGCCTGTGTGTGTGTTGTTGGGTGGGGTGCGTGTGTGTTGTTGGGTGGGGTGCGTGTGTGTTGGGTGGGGTGTGTGTGTCTGTGTGTGTGTGTGTGTGTGTATGTTGGGTGGGGTGTGTGTGTTGGTGGGGTGCGTTTGTGTGTTGGGCGGGGGGCGTGTGTGAGTGTGTTGGTTGGGGGGCGTGTTGGGTAGGGTGCGTGTGTTGGGTGGGGTGCGTGTTGGGTGGGGTGCGTGTGTGTGTGTGTTGGGTGGGGTGCGTGTGTGTGTGTGTTGGGTGGGGTGCGTGTGTGTGTGTGTTGGGTGGGGTGCGTGTGTGCGTGTGTTGGTTGGGGGGCGTGTTGGGTAGGGTGCGTGTGTTGGGCGGGGTGCGTGTTGGGTGGGGTGCGTGTATGTGTGTGTTGGGTGGGGTGCGTGTGTGTGTGTGTTGGGTGGGGTGCGTGTGTGTGTGTGTGTTGGGCGGGGGGCATGTGTGCGTGTGTTGGTTGGGGGGCGTGTTGGGTAGGGTGCGTGTGTTGGGTGGGGTGCGTGTTGGGTGGGGTGCATGTGTGTGTGTGTTGGGTGGGGTGCGTGTGTGTGTGTGTTGGGTGGGGTGCGTGTGTGTGTGTTGGGTGGGGTGCGTGTGTGTGTGTGTTGGGTGGGGTGCGTGTGTGTGTGTGTTGGGTGGGGTGCGTGTGTGTGTGTGTTGGGTGGGGTGCGTGTGTGTGTGTGTTGGGTGGGGTGCGTGTGTGTGTGTGTTGGGTGGGGTGCGTGTGTGTGTGTGTTGGGTGGGGTGCCCTTGTGTGTGTGTTGGGTGGGGTGCGTGTGTGTGTGTTGTTGGGTGGGGTGCCTGTGTGTGTGTTGTTGGGTGAGGTGCGTGTGTGTTGTTTGGTGGGGTGCGTGTGTGTTGGGTGGGGTGTGTGTGTCTGTGTGTGTGTGTGTGTGTATGTTGGGTGGGGTGTGTGTGTTGGTGGGGTGCGTTTGTGTGTTGGGCGGGGGGCGTGTGTGCGTGTGTTGGGTGGGGGGCGTGTTGGGTAGGGTGCGTGTGTTGGGTGGGGTGCGTGTTGGGTGGGGTGCGTGTGTGTGTGTGTTGGGTGGGGTGCGTGTGTGTGTGTGTTGGGTGGGGTGCGTGTGTGTGTGTGTTGGGTGGGGTGCGTGTGTGTGTGTGTTGGGTGGGGTGCGTGTGTGTGTGTGTTGGGTGGGGTGCGTGTGTGTGTGTGTTGGTGGGGTGCGTGTGTGTGTGTGTTGGTGGGGTGCGTGTGTGTGTGTGTTGGGTGGGGTGCGTATGTGTGTGTGTTGGGTGGGGTGCGTGTGTGTGTGTGTTGGGTGGGGTGCGTGTGTGTGTGTGTTGGGTGGGGTGCGTGTGTGTGTGTGTTGGGTTGGGTGCGTGTGTGTGTGTGTTGGGTGGGGTGCGTGTGTGTGTGTGTTGGGTGGGGTGCGTGTGTGTGTGTGTTGGGTGGGGTGCGTGTGTGTGTGTTGGGTGGGGTGCGTGTGTGTGTGTGTTGGGTGGGGTGCGTGTGTGTTGTTGGGTGGGGTGCGTGTGTGTTGTTGGGTGGGGTGCGTGTGTGTTGGGTGGGGTGTGTGTGTCTGTGTGTGTGTGTATGTTGGGTGGGGTGTGTGTGTTGGTGGGGTGCGTTTGTGTGTTGGGCGGGGGGCGTGTGTGCGTGTGTTGGGTTGGGGGCGTGTTGGGTGGGGTGCGTGTTGGGTGGGGTGCGTGTGTGTGTGTGTTGGGTGGGGTGCGTGTGTGTGTGTGTGTGTTGGGTGGGGTGCGTGTGTGTGTGTGTGTTGGGTGGGGTGCGTGTGTGTGTGTGTTGGGTGGGGTGCGTGTGTGTGTGTGTTGGGTGGGGTGCGTGTGTGTGTGTGTTGGGTGGGGTGCGTGTGTGTGTGTGTTGGTGGGGTGCGTGTGTGTGTGTGTTGGTGGGGTGCGTGTGTGTGTGTGTGTTGGTTGGGGGGCGTGTTGGGTAGGGTGCGTGTGTTGGGTGGGGTGCGTGTGTGTGTGTGTTGGGTGGGGTGCGTGTGTGTGTGTGTTGGGTGGGGTGCGTGTGTGTGTGTGTTGGGTGGGGTGCGTGTGTGTGTGTGTTGGCTGGGGTGCATGTGTGTGTGTGTTGGGTGGGGTGCATGTGTGTGTGTGTTGGGTGGGGTGCGTGTGTGTGTGTGTTGGGTGGGGTGCGTGTGTGTGTGTGTTGGGTGGGGTGCCTGTGTGTGTGTTGTTGGGTGGGGTGCGTGTGTGTTGTTGGGTGGGGTGCGTGTGTGTTGGGTGGGGTGTGTGTGTCTGTGTGTGTGTGTGTGTGTATGTTGGGTGGGGTGTGTGTTGGTGGGGTGCGTTTGTGTGTTGGGCGGGGGGCGTGTGTGCGTGTGTTGGGTGGGGGGCGTGTTGGGTAGGGTGCGTGTGTTGGGTGGGGTGCGTGTTGGGTGGGGTGCGTGTGTGTGTGTGTTGGGTGGGGTGCGTGTGTGTGTGTGTTGGTTGGGGTGCGTGTGTGCGTGTGTTGGTTGGGGGGCGTGTTGGGTAGGGTGCGTGTGTTGGGTGGGGTGCGTGTTGGGTGGGGTGCGTGTATGTGTGTGTTGGGTGGGGTGCGTGTGTGTGTGTGTGTTGGGCGGGGGGCATGTGTGCGTGTGTTGGTTGGGGGGCGTGTTGGGTAGGGTGCGTGTGTTGGGTGGGGTGCGTGTTGGGTGGGGTACGTGTGTGTGTGTGTTGGGTGGGGTGCGTGTGTGTGTGTGTTGGGTGGGGTGCGTGTGTGTGTGTTGGGTGGGGTGCGTGTGTGTGTGTGTTGGGTGGGGTGCGTGTGTGTGTGTGTTGGGTGGGGTGCGTGTGTGTGTGTGTTGGGTGGGGTGCGTGTGTGTGTGTGTTGGGTGGGGTGCGTGTGTGTGTGTGTTGGGTGGGGTGCGTGTGTGTGTGTGTTGGGTGGGGTGCGTGTGTGTGTGTGTTGGGTGGGGTGCGTGTGTGTGTGTGTTGGGTGGGGTGCGTGTGTGTGTGTGTTGGGTGGGGTGCGTGTGTGTGTGTGTTGGGTGGGGTGCGTGTGTGTGTGTGTTGGGTGGGGTGCGTGTGTGTGTGTGTTGGGTGGGGTGCCTGTGTGTGTGTGTTGGGTGGGGTGCCCTTGTGTGTGTGTTGGGTGGGGTGCGTGTGTGTGTGTGTTGGGTGGGGTGCCTGTGTGTGTGTTGTTGGGTGGGGTGCGTGTGTGTTGTTGGGTGGGGTGCGTGTGTGTTGGGTGGGGTGTGTGTGTCTGTGTGTGTGTGTGTATGTTGGGTGGGGTGTGTGTGTTGGTGGGGTGCGTTTGTGTGTTGGGCGGGGGGCGTGTGTGCGTGTGTTGGGTGGGGGGCGTGTTGTGTAGGGTGCGTGTGTTGGGTGGGGTGCGTGTTGGGTGGGGTGCGTGTGTGTGTGTGTTGGGTGGGGTGCGTGTGTGTGTGTGTGTTGGGTGGGGTGCGTGCGTGTGTGTGTTGGGTGGGGTGCGTGCGTGTGTGTGTTGGGTGGGGTGCGTGCGTGTGTGTGTTGGGTGGGGTGCGTGCGTGTGTGTGTTGGGTGGGGTGCGTGCGTGTGTGTGTTGGGTGGGGTGCGTGCGTGTGTGTGTTGGGTGGGGTGCGTGCGTGTGTGTGTTGGGTGGGGTGCGTGCGTGTGTGTGTTGGGTGGGGTGCGTGCGTGTGTGTGTTGGGTGGGGTGCGTGCGTGTGTGTGTTGGGTGGGGTGCGTGCGTGTGTGTGTTGGGTGGGGTGCGTGCGTGTGTGTGTTGGGTGGGGTGCGTGCGTGTGTGTGTTGGGTGGGGTGCGTGCGTGTGTGTGTTGGGTGGGGTGCGTGCGTGTGTGTGTTGGGTGGGGTGCGTGCGTGTGTGTGTTGGGTGGGGTGCGTGCGTGTGTGTGTTGGGTGGGGTGCGTGCGTGTGTGTGTGTTGGGCGGGGGGGCGTGTGTGCATGTGTTGGGTAGGGTGCGTGTGTTGGGTGGGGTGCGTGTTGGGTGGGGTGCGTGTGTGTGTGTGTTGGGTGGGGTGCGTGTGTGTGTGTGTTGGGTGGGGTGCGTGTGTGTGTGTGTTGGGTGGGGTGCGTGTGTGTGTGTGTTGGGCGGGGTGCGTGTGTGTGTGTGTTGGGTGGGGTGTGTGTGTATGTCGGGTGGGGTGTGTGTGTTGGTGGGGTGCGTTTGTGTGTTGGGCGGGGGGCGTGTGTGCGTGTGTTGGGCGGGGGGCGTGTTGGGTTGGGTGCGTGTTTGGGTGGGGTGCGTGTTGGGTGGGGTGCGTGTGTGTGTGTGTTGGGTGGGGTGCGTGTGTGTGTGTGTTGGGTGGGGTGCGTGTGTGTGTGTGTTGGGTGGGGTGCGTGTGTGTGTGTGTTGGGTGGGGTGCGTGTGTGTGTGTGTTGGGTGGGGTGCGTGTGTGTGTGTGTTGGGTGGGGTGCGTGTGTGTGTGTGTTGGTGGGGTGCGTGTGTGTGTGTGTTGGTGGGGTGCGTGTGTGTGTGTGTTGGGTGGGGTGCGTGTGTGTGTGTTGGGTGGGGTGCGTGCGTGTGTGTGTTGGGTGGGGTGCGTGCGTGTGTGTGTTGGGTGGGGTGCGTGCGTGTGTGTGTTGGGTGGGGTGCGTGCGTGTGTGTGTTGGGTGGGGTGCGTGTGTGTGTGTGTGTTGGGTGGGGTGTGTGTGTGTGTGTGTTGGGTGGGGTGCGTGTGTGTGTGTGTTGGGTGGGGTGCGTGTGTGTGTGTGTTGGGTGGGGTGCGTGTGTGTGTGTGTTGGGTGGGGTGCGTGTGTGTGTGTGTTGGGTGGGGTGCGTGTGTGTGTGTGTGTTGGGTGGGGTGCGTGCGTGTGTGTGTTGGGTGGGGTGCGTGCGTGTGTGTGTTGGGTGGGGTGCGTGTGTGTGTGTGTGTTGGGTGGGGTGCGTGTGTGTGTGTGTGTTGGGTGGGGTGCGTGTGTGTGTGTGTGTTGGGTGGGGTGCGTGTGTGTGTGTGTGTTGGGTGGGGTGCGTGTGTGTGTGTTGGGTGGGGTGCGTGCGTGTGTGTGTTGGGTGGGGTGCGTGCGTGTGTGTGTTGCGTGGGGTGCGTGCGTGTGTTGGGTGGGGTGCGTGCGTGTGTTGGGTGGGGTGCGTGCGTGTGTGTGTTGGGTGGGGTGCGTGTGTGTGTGTTGGGTGGGGTGCGTGTGTGTGTGTGTTGGGTGGGGTGCGTGTGTGTGTGTGTTGGGTGGGGTGCGTGTGTGTGTGTGTTGGGTGGGGTGCGTGTGTGTGTGTGTTGGGTGGGGTGCGTGTGTGTGTGTGTTGGGTGGGGTGCGTGTGTCTGTGTGTTGGGTGGGGTGCGTGTGTGTGTGTGTTGGGTGGGGTGCGTGTGTGTGTGTGTTGGGTGGGGTGCGTGTGTGTGTGTGTTGGGTGGGGTGCGTGTTTGTGTGTGTTGGGTGGGGTGCGTGTGTGTGTGTGTTGGGTGGGGTGCGTGTGTGTGTGTGTTGGGTGGGGTGAGTGTGTGTGTGTGTTGGGTGGGGTGCGTGTGTGTGTGTGTTGGGTGGGGTGCGTGTGTGTGTGTGTTGGGTGGGGTGCGTGTGTGTGTGTGTTGGGTGGGGTGCCCTTGTGTGTGTGTTGGGTGGGGTGCGTGTGTGTGTGTGTTGGGTGGGGTGCCTGTGTGTGTGTTGTTGGGTGAGGTGCGTGTGTGTTGTTGGGTGGGGTGCGTGTGTGTTGGGTGGGGTGTGTGTGTCTGTGTGTGTGTGTGTGTGTATGTTGGGTGGGGTGTGTGTGTTGGTGGGGTGCGTTTGTGTGTTGGGCGGGGGGCGTGTGTGCGTGTGTTGGGTGGGGGGCGTGTTGGGTAGGGTGCGTGTGTTGGGTGGGGTGCGTGTTGGGTGGGGTGCGTGTGTGTGTGTGTTGGGTGGGGTGCGTGTGTGTGTGTGTGTTGGGTGGGGTGCGTGTGTGTGTGTGTTGGGTGGGGTGCGTGTGTGTGTGTGTTGGGTGGGGTGCGTGTGTGTGTGTGTTGGTGGGGTGCGTGTGTGTGTGTGTTGGTGGGGTGCGTGTGTGTGTGTGTTGGGTGGGGTGCGTGTGTGTGTGTGTTGGGTGGGGTGCGTGTGTGTGTGTGTTGGGTGGGGTGCGTGTATGTGTGTGTTGGGTTGGGTGCGTGTGTGTGTGTGTTGGGTGGGGTGCGTGTGTGTGTGTGTTGGGTGGGGTGCGTGTGTGTGTGTGTTGGGTGGGGTGCGTGTGTGTGTGTTGGGTGGGGTGCGTGTGTGTGTGTGTTGGGTGGGGTGCGTGTGTGTTGTTGGGTGGGGTGCGTGTGTGTTGTTGGGTTGGGTGCGTGTGTGTTGGGTGGGGTGTGTGTGTCTGTGTGTGTGTGTATGTTGGGTGGGGTGTGTGTGTTGGTGGGGTGCGTTTGTGTGTTGGGCGGGGGGCGTGTGTGCGTGTGTTGGGTTGGGGGCGTGTTGGGTGGGGTGCGTGTTGGGTGGGGTGCGTGTGTGTGTGTGTTGGGTGGGGTGCGTGTGTGTGTGTGTGTGTTGGGTGGGGTGCGTGTGTGTGTGTGTGTTGGGTGGGGTGCGTGTGTGTGTGTGTGTGTTGGGTGGGGTGCGTGTGTGTGTGTGTTGGGTGGGGTGCGTGTGTGTGTGTGTTGGGTGGGGTGCGTGTGTGTGTGTGTTGGGTGGGGTGCGTGTGTGTGTGTGTTGGTGGGGTGCGTGTGTGTGTGTGTTGGTGGGGTGCGTGTGTGTGTGTGTTGGTGGGGTGCGTGTGTGTGTGTGTGTTGGTTGGGGGGCGTGTTGGGTAGGGTGCGTGTGTTGGGTGGGGTGCGTGTGTGTGTGTGTTGGGTGGGGTGCGTGTGTGTGTGTGTTGGGTGGGGTGCGTGTGTGTGTGTGTTGGGTGGGGTGCGTGTGTGTGTGTGTTGGGTGGGGTGCGTGTGTGTGTGTGTTGGGTGGGGTGCGTGTGTGTGTGTGTTGGGTGGGGTGCGTGTGTGTGTGTGTTGGGTGGGGTGCGTGTGTGTGTGTGTTGGGTGGGGTGCCTGTGTGTGTGTTGTTGGGTGGGGTGCGTGTGTGTTGTTGGGTGGGGTGCGTGTGTGTTGGGTGGGGTGTGTGTGTCTGTGTGTGTGTGTGTGTGTATGTTGGGTGGGGTGTGTGTGTTGGTGGGGTGCGTTTGTGTGTTGGGCGGGGGGCGTGTGTGCGTGTGTTGGGTGGGGGGCGTGTTGGGTAGGGTGCGTGTGTTGGGTGGGGTGCGTGTTGGGTGGGGTGCGTGTGTGTGTGTGTTGGGTGGGGTGCGTGTGTGTGTGTGTTGGGTGGGGTGCGTGTGTGCGTGTGTTGGTTGGGGGGCGTGTTGGGTAGGGTGCGTGTGTTGGGTGGGGTGCGTGTTGGGTGGGGTGCGTGTATGTGTGTGTTGGGTGGGGTGCGTGTGTGTGTGTGTGTTGGGCGGGGGGCATGTGTGCGTGTGTTGGTTGGGGGGCGTGTTGGGTAGGGTGCGTGTGTTGGGTGGGGTGCGTGTTGGGTGGGGTACGTGTGTGTGTGTGTTGGGTGGGGTGCGTGTGTGTGTGTGTTGGGTGGGGTGCGTGTGTGTGTGTTGGGTGGGGTGCGTGTGTGTGTGTGTTGGGTGGGGTGCGTGTGTGTGTGTGTTGGGTGGGGTGCGTGTGTGTGTGTGTTGGGTGGGGTGCGTGTGTGTGTGTGTTGGGTGGGGTGCGTGTGTGTGTGTGTTGGGTGGGGTGCGTGTGTGTGTGTGTTGGGTGGGGTGCGTGTGTGTGTGTGTTGGGTGGGGTGCGTGTGTGTGTGTGTTGGGTGGGGTGCGTGTGTGTGTGTGTTGGGTGGGGTGCGTGTGTGTGTGTGTTGGGTGGGGTGCCTGTGTGTGTGTGTTGGGTGGGGTGCCCTTGTGTGTGTGTTGGGTGGGGTGCGTGTGTGTGTGTGTTGGGTGGGGTGCCTGTGTGTGTGTTGTTGGGTGGGGTGCGTGTGTGTTGTTGGGTGGGGTGCGTGTGTGTTGGGTGGGGTGTGTGTGTCTGTGTGTGTGTGTATGTTGGGTGGGGTGTGTGTGTTGGTGGGGTGCGTTTGTGTGTTGGGCGGGGGGCGTGTGTGCGTGTGTTGGGTGGGGGGCGTGTTGTGTAGGGTGCGTGTGTTGGGTGGGGTGCGTGTTGGGTGGGGTGCGTGTGTGTGTGTGTTGGGTGGGGTGCGTGTGTGTGTGTGTGTTGGGTGGGGTGCGTGCGTGTGTGTGTTGGGTGGGGTGCGTGCGTGTGTGTGTTGGGTGGGGTGCGTGCGTGTGTGTGTTGGGTGGGGTGCGTGCGTGTGTGTGTTGGGTGGGGTGCGTGCGTGTGTGTGTTGGGTGGGGTGCGTGCGTGTGTGTGTTGGGTGGGGTGCGTGCGTGTGTGTGTTGGGTGGGGTGCGTGCGTGTGTGTGTTGGGTGGGGTGCGTGCGTGTGTGTGTTGGGTGGGGTGCGTGCGTGTGTGTGTTGGGTGGGGTGCGTGCGTGTGTGTGTTGGGTGGGGTGCGTGCGTGTGTGTGTTGGGTGGGGTGCGTGCGTGTGTGTGTTGGGTGGGGTGCGTGCGTGTGTGTGTTGGGTGGGGTGCGTGCGTGTGTGTGTTGGGTGGGGTGCGTGCGTGTGTGTGTTGGGTGGGGTGCGTGCGTGTGTGTGTTGGGTGGGGTGCGTGCGTGTGTGTGTGTTGGGCGGGGGGGCGTGCGTGTGTGTGTGTTGGGCGGGGGGGCGTGTGTGCATGTGTTGGGTAGGGTGCGTGTGTTGGGTGGGGTGCGTGTTGGGTGGGGTGCGTGTGTGTGTGTGTTGGGTGGGGTGCGTGTGTGTGTGTGTTGGGTGGGGTGCGTGTGTGTGTGTGTTGGGTGGGGTGCGTGTGTGTGTGTGTTGGGTGGGGTGCGTGTGTGTGTGTGTTGGGTGGGGTGTGTGTGTATGTCGGGTGGGGTGTGTGTGTTGGTGGGGTGCGTTTGTGTGTTGGGCGGGGGGCGTGTGTGCGTGTGTTGGGCGGGGGGCGTGTTGGGTAGGGTGCGTGTTTGGGTGGGGTGCGTGTTGGGTGGGGTGCGTGTGTGTGTGTGTTGGGTGGGGTGCGTGTGTGTGTGTGTTGGGTGGGGTGCGTGTGTGTGTGTGTTGGGTGGGGTGCGTGTGTGTGTGTGTTGGGTGGGGTGCGTGTGTGTGTGTGTTGGGTGGGGTGCGTGTGTGTGTGTGTTGGGTGGGGTGCGTGTGTGTGTGTGTTGGTGGGGTGCGTGTGTGTGTGTGTTGGTGGGGTGCGTGTGTGTGTGTTGGGTGGGGTGCGTGTGTGTGTGTTGGGTGGGGTGCGTGCGTGTGTGTGTTGGGTGGGGTGCGTGCGTGTGTGTGTTGGGTGGGGTGCGTGCGTGTGTGTGTTGGGTGGGGTGCGTGCGTGTGTGTGTTGGGTGGGGTGCGTGTGTGTGTGTGTGTTGGGTGGGGTGTGTGTGTGTGTGTGTTGGGTGGGGTGCGTGTGTGTGTGTGTTGGGTGGGGTGCGTGTGTGTGTGTGTTGGGTGGGGTGCGTGTGTGTGTGTGTTGGGTGGGGTGCGTGTGTGTGTGTGTTGGGTGGGGTGCGTGTGTGTGTGTGTGTTGGGTGGGGTGCGTGCGTGTGTGTGTTGGGTGGGGTGCGTGCGTGTGTGTGTTGGGTGGGGTGCGTGTGTGTGTGTGTGTTGGGTGGGGTGCGTGTGTGTGTGTGTGTTGGGTGGGGTGCGTGTGTGTGTGTGTGTTGGGTGGGGTGCGTGTGTGTGTGTGTGTTGGGTGGGGTGCGTGTGTGTGTGTGTGTTGGGTGGGGTGCGTGTGTGTGTGTTGGGTGGGGTGCGTGCGTGTGTGTGTTGGGTGGGGTGCGTGCGTGTGTGTGTTGCGTGGGGTGCGTGCGTGTGTTGGGTGGGGTGCGTGCGTGTGTTGGGTGGGGTGCGTGCGTGTGTGTGTTGGGTGGGGTGCGTGTGTGTGTGTTGGGTGGGGTGCGTGTGTGTGTGTGTTGGGTGGGGTGCGTGTGTGTGTGTGTTGGGTGGGGTGCGTGTGTGTGTGTGTTGGGTGGGGTGCGTGTGTGTGTGTGTTGGGTGGGGTGCGTGTGTGTGTGTGTTGGGTGGGGTGCGTGTGTCTGTGTGTTGGGTGGGGTGCGTGTGTGTGTGTGTTGGGTGGGGTGCGTGTGTGTGTGTGTTGGGTGGGGTGCGTGTGTGTGTGTGTTGGGTGGGGTGCGTGTGTGTGTGTGTTGGGTGGGGTGCGTGTGTGTGTGTGTTGGGTGGGGTGCGTGTGTGTGTGTGTTGGGTGGGGTGAGTGTGTGTGTGTGTTGGGTGGGGTGCGTGTGTGTGTGTGTTGGGTGGGGTGCGTGTGTGTGTGTGTTGGGTGGGGTGCGTGTGTGTGTGTGTTGGGTGGGGTGCGTGTGTGTGTGTGTTGGGTGGGGTGCGTGTGTCTGTGTGTTGGGTGGGGTGCGTGTGTGTGTGTGTTGGGTGGGGTGCGTGTGTGTGTGTGTTGGGTGGGGTGCGTGTGTGTGTGTGTTGGGTGGGGTGCGTGTGTGTGTGTGTTGGGTGGGGTGCGTGTGTGTGTGTGTTGGGTGGGGTGCGTGTGTGTGTGTGTTGGGTGGGGTGCGTGTGTGTGTGTTTGGGGTGGGGTGAGTGTGTGTGTGTGTTGGGTGGGGTGCGTGTGTGTGTGTGTTGGGTGGGGTGCGTGTGTGTGTGTGTGTTGGGTGGGGTGCGTGTGTGTGTGTGTTGGGTGGGGTGCGTGTGTGTGTGTGTTGGGTGGGGTGCTTGTGTGTGTGTGTTGGGTGGGGTGCGTGTGTGTGTGTTGGGTGGGGTGCGTGTGTGTGTGTGTTGGGTGGGGTGCGTGTGTGTGTGTGTTGTGTTGGGTGGGGTGCGTGTGTGTGTGTTGGGTGGGGTGCGTGTGTGTTGTTGGGTGGGGTGCGTGTGTGTTGTTGGGTGGGGTGCGTGTGTGTGTGTGTGTGTTGGGTGGGGTGCGTGTGTTGGGTGGGGTGCGTGTGTTGGGTGGGGTGCGTGTGTTGGGTGGGGTGCGTGTGTTGGGTGGGATGCGTGTGTTGGGTGGGATGCGTGTGTTGGGTGGGATGCGTGTGTTGGGTGGGGTGTGTGTGTGTTGGGTGGGGTGCGCGTGTGTTGGGTGGGGTGCGCGTGTGTTGGGTGGGGTGCGCGTGTGTTGGGTGGGGTGCGCGTGTGTTGGGTGGGGTGCGCGTGTGTTGGGTGGGGTGCGCGTGTGTTGGGTGGGGTGCGCGTGTGTTGGGTGGGGTGCGTGCGTGCGTGTGTTGGGTGGGGTGCGTGCGTGCGGGTGTTGGGTGGGGTGCGTGCGTGCGGGTGTTGGGTGGGGTGCGTGCGTGCGTGTGTTGGGTGGGGTGCGTGCGTGCGTGTGTTGGGTGGGGTGCGTGCGTGTGTTGGGTGGGGTGCGTGCGTGTGTTGGGTGGGGTGCGTGCGTGCGTGTGTTGGGTGGGGTGCGTGCGTTGGGTGGGGTGCGTGCGTTGGGTGGGGTGCGTGCGTTGGGTGGGGTGCGTGCGTTGGGTGGGGTGCATGCGTTGGGTGTGGTGCGTGCGTTGGGTGGGGTGCGTGCGTTGGGTGGGGTGCTTGTGTGTGTTGGGTGGGGCGCGTGTGTGTGTGTGTGTTGGGTGGGGCGCGTGTGTGTGTGTTGGGTGGGGCGCTTGTGTGTGTGTTGGGTGGGGCGCGTGTGTGTGTGTTGGGTGGGGCGCGTGTGTGTGTGTGTTGGGTGGGGCGCGTGTGTGTGTGTGTTGGGTGGGGCGCGTGTGTGTGTGTGTTGGGTGGGGCGCGTGTGTGTGTGTGTTGGGTGGGGCGCGTGTGTGTGTGTCGGGTGGGGTGTGTGTGTGTGTGTGTGTCGGGTGGGGTGCGTGTGTGTGTGTGTGTGTTGGGTGGGGTGCGTGTGTGTGTGTGTGTTGGGTGGGGTGCGTGTGTGTGTGTGTTGGGTGGGGTGCGTGTGTGTGTGTGTTGGGTGGGGTGCGTGTGTGTGTGTGTTGGGTGGGGTGCGTGTGTGTGTGTGTTGGGTGGGGTGCGTGTGTGTGTGTGTTGGGTGGGGTGCGTGTGTGTGTGTGTGTTGGGTGGGGTGCGTGTGTGTGTGTGTGTTGGGTGGGGTGCGTGTGTGTGTGTGTGTTGGGTGGGGTGCGTGTGTGTGTGTGTGTGTTGGGTGGGGTGCGTGTGTGTGTGTGTGTGTGTTGGGTGGGGTGCGTGTGTGTGTGTGTGTGTGTTGGGTGGGCTGCGTGGGTGTGTGTGTGTGTTGGGTGGGCTGCGTGGGTGTGTGTGTGTGTTGGGTGGGCTGCGTGGGTGTGTGTGTGTGTTGGGTGGGCTGCGTGGTTGTGTGTGTGTGTTGGGTGGGGTGCGTGGGTGTGTGTGTGTTGGGTGGGGTGCGTGGGTGTGTGTGTGGGTTGGGTGGGGTGCGTGGGTGTGTGTGGGTTGGGTGGGGTGCGTGGGTGTGTGTGTGGGTTGGGTGGGGTGCGTGGGTGTGTGTGTGGGTTGGGTGGGGTGCGTGGGTGTGTGTGTGGGTTGGGTGGGGTGCGTGGGTGTGTGTGTGGGTTGGGTGGGGTGCGTGGGTGTGTGTGTGGGTTGGGTGGGGTGCGTGGGTGTGTGTGTGGGTTGGGTGGGGTGCGTGGGTGTGTGTGTGTGGGTTGGGTGGGGTGCGTGGGTGTGTGTGTGTTGGGTGGGGTGTGTGTTGGGTGGGGTGTGTGTGTGTGTGTGTTGGGTGGGGTGCGTGTGTGTGTGTGTTGGGTGGGATGCATGTGTGTGTGTGTTGGGTGGGGTGCGTGTGTGTGTGTGTTGGGTGGGGTGCCTGTGTGTGTGTGTGTTGGGTGGGGTGCGTGTGTGTGTGTGTTGGGTGGGGTGCCTGTGTGTGTGTTGTTGGGTGGGGTGCCTGTGTGTTGTTGGGTGGGGTGCGTGTGTGTTGGGTGGGGTGTGTGTGTCTGTGTGTGTGTGTGTGTATGTTGGGTGTGGTGTGTGTTGGTGGGGTGCGTTTGTGTGTTGGGCGGGGGGGCGTGTGTGCGTGTGTTGGGTGGGGGGCGTGTTGGGTAGGGTGCGTGTGTTGGGTGGGGTGTGTGTTGGGTGGGGTGCGTGTGTGTGTGTGTTGGGTGGGGTGCGTGTGTGTGTGTGTTGGGTGGGGTGTGTGTGTGCGTGTGTTGGTTGGGGGGCGTGTTGGGTGGGGTGCGTGTGTGTGTGTGTTGGGTGGGGTGCGTGTGTGTGTGTGTTGGGTGGGGTGCGTGTGTGTGTGTGTGTTGGGCGGGGGGCATGTGTGCGTGTGTTGGTTGGGGGGGCGTGTTGGGTAGGGTGCGTGTGTTGGGTGGGGTGCGTGTTGGGTGGGGTGCGTCTGTGTGTGTGTTGGGTGGGGTGCGTGTGTGTGTGTGTTGGGTGGGGTGCGTGTGTGTGTGTTGGGTGGGGTGCGTGTGTGTGTGTGTTGGGTGGGGTGCGTGTGTGTGTGTGTTGGGTGGGGTGCGTGTGTGTGTGTTGGGTGGGGTGCGTGTGTGTGTGTGTTGGGTGGGGTGCGTGTGTGTGTATGTTGGGTGGGGTGCGTGTGTGTGTGTGTTGGGTGGGGTGCGTGTGTGTGTGTGTTGGGTGGGGTGCGTGTGTGTGTGTGTTGGGTGGGGTGCGTGTGTGTGTGTGTTGGGTGGGGTGCCTGTGTGTGTGTGTTGGGTGGGGTGCGTGTGTGTGTGTGTTGGGTGGGGTGCGTGTGTGTGTGTGTTGGGTGGGGTGCCCGTGTGTGTGTTGTTGGGTGGGGTGCGTGTGTGTTGTTGGGTGGGGTGCGTGTGTGTTGGGTGGGGTGTGTGTGTCTGTGTGTGTGTGTGTGTGTATGTTGGGTGGGGTGTGTGTGTTGGTGGGGTGCGTTTGTGTGTTGGGCGGGGGGCGTGTGTGCGTGTGTTGGGTGGGGGGCGTGTTGGGTAGGGTGCGTGTGTTGGGTGGGGTGCGTGTTGGGTGGGGTGCGTGTGTGTGTGTTGGGTGGGGTGCGTGTGTGTGTGTGTGTTGGGTGGGGTGCGTGTGTGTGTGTGTTGGGTGGGGTGCGTGTGTGTGTGTGTTGGGTGGGGTGCGTGTGTGTGTGTGTTGGTGGGGTGCGTGTGTGTGTGTGTTGGGTGGGGTGCGTGCGTGTGTGTGTTGTGTGGGGTGCGTGCGTGTGTGTGTTGGGTGGGGTGCGTGCGTGTGTGTGTTGGGTGGGGTGCGTGCGTGTGTGTGTTGGGTGGGGTGCGTGCGTGTGTGTGTTGGGTTGGGTGCGTGCGTGTGTGTGTTGGGTTGGGTGCGTGCGTGTGTGTGTTGGGTGGGGTGCGTGCGTGTGTGTGTTGGGTGGGGTGCGTGCGTGTGTGTGTTGGGTGGGGTGCGTGCGTGTGTGTGTTGGGTGGGGTGCGTGCGTGTGTGTGTTGGGTGGGGTGCGTGCGTGTGTGTGTTGGGTGGGGTGCGTGCGTGTGTGTGTTGGGTGGGGTGCGTGCGTGTGTGTGTTGGGTGGGGTGCGTGCGTGTGTGTGTTGGGTGGGGTGCGTGCGTGTGTGTGTTGGGTGGGGTGCATGCGTGTGTGTGTTGGGTGGGGTGCGTGCGTGTGTGTGTTGGGTGGGGTGCGTGCGTGTGTGTGTTGGGTGGGGTGCGTGCGTGTGTGTGTTGGGTGGGGTGCGTGCGTGTGTGTGTTGGGTGGGGTGCGTGCGTGTGTGTGTTGGGTGGGGTGCGTGCGTGTGTGTGTTGGGTGGGGTGCGTGCGTGTGTGTGTTGGGTGGGGTGCGTGCGTGTGTGTGTTGGGTGGGGTGCGTGCGTGTGTGTGTTGGGTGGGGTGCGTGCGTGTGTGTGTTGGGTGGGGTGCGTGCGTGTGTGTGTTGGGTGGGGTGCGTGCGTGTGTGTGTTGGGTGGGGTGCGTGCGTGTGTGTGTTGGGTGGGGTGCGTGCGTGTGTGTGTTGGGTGGGGTGCGTGCGTGTGTGTGTTGGGTGGGGTGCGTGCGTGTGTGTGTTGGGTGGGGTGCGTGCGTGTGTGTGTTGGGTGGGGTGCGTGCGTGTGTGTGTTGGGTGGGGTGCGTGCGTGTGTGTGTTGGGTGGGGTGCGTGCGTGTGTGTGTTGGGTGGGGTGCGCGCGTGTGTGTGTTGGGTGGGGTGCGCGCGTGTGTGTGTTGGGTGGGGTGCGCGCGTGTGTGTGTTGGGTGGGGTGCGTGCGTGTGTGTGTTGGGTGGGGTGCGTGCGTGTGTGTGTTGGGTGGGGTGCGTGCGTGTGTGTGTGTTGGGCGGGGGGGCGTGTGTGCGTGTGTTGGGCGGGGGGCGTGTTGGGTAGGGTGCGTGTGTTGGGTGGGGTGCGTGTTGGGTGGGGTGCGTGTGTGTGTGTGTTGGGTGGGGTGCGTGTGTGTGTGTTGGGTGGGGTGCGTGTGTGTGTGTGTTGGGTGGGGTGCGTGTGTGTGTGTGTTGGGTGGGGTGCGTGTGTGTGTGTGTTGGGTGGGGTGTGTGTGTATGTTGGGTGGGGTGTGTGTGTTGGTGGGGTGCGTTTGTGTGTTGGGCGGGGGGCGTGTGTGCGTGTGTTGGGTGGGGGGCGTGTTGGGTAGGGTGCGTGTGTTGGGTGGGGTGCGTGTTGGGTGGGGTGCGTGTGTGTGTGTGTTGGTGGGGTGCGTGTGTGTGTGTTGGTGGGGTGCGTGTGTGTGTGTGTTGGGTGGGGTGCGTGTGTGTGTGTGTTGGGTGGGGTGCGTGTGTGTGTGTGTTGGGTGGGGTGCGTGTGTGTGTGTGTTGGGTGGGGTGCGTGCGTGTGTGTTGGGTGGGGTGCGTGCGTGTGTGTGTTGGGTGGGGTGCGTGCGTGTGTGTTGGGTGGGGTGCGTGCGTGTGTGTGTTGGGTGGGGTGCGTGCGTGTGTGTGTTGGGTGGGGTGCGTGCGTGTGTGTGTTGGGTGGGGTGCGTGTGTGTGTGTGTGTTGGGTGGGGTGCGTGTGTGTGTGTTGGGTGGGGTGCGTGTGTGTGTGTTGGGTGGGGTGCGTGTGTGTGTGTGTTGGGTGGGGTGCGTGTGTGTGTGTGTGTTGGGTGGGGTGCGTGCGTGTGTGTGTTGGGTGGGGTGCGTGCGTGTGTGTGTTGGGTGGGGTGCGTGTGTGTGTGTTGGGTGGGGTGCGTGTGTGTGTGTTGGGTGGGGTGCGTGCGTGTGTGTGTTGGGTGGGGTGCGTGCGTGTGTGTGTTGGGTGGGGTGCGTGTGTGTGTTGGGTGGGGGGCGTGCGTGTGTTGGGTGGGGTGCGTGCGTGTGTGTGTTGGGTGGGGTGCGTGCGTGTGTGTGTTGGGTGAGGTGCGTGCGTGTGTGTGTTGGGTGGGGTGCGTGCGTGTGTGTGTTGGGTGGGGTGCGTGTGTGTGTGTGTTGGGTGGGGTGCGTGTGTGTGTGTGTTGGGTGGGGTGCGTGTGTGTGTGTGTTGGGTGGGGTGCGTGTGTGTGTGTGTTGGGTGGGGTGCGTGTGTGTGTGTGTTGGGTGGGGTGCGTGTGTGTGTGTGTTGGGTGGGGTGCGTGTGTGTGTGTGTTGGGTGGGGTGCGTGTGTGTGTGTGTTGGGTGGGGTGCGTGTGTGTGTGTGTTGGGTGGGGTGCGTGTGTGTGTGTGTTGGGTGGGGTGCGTGTGTGTGTGTGTTGGGTGGGGTGCGTGTGTGTGTGTGTGTTGGGTGGGTGAGTGTGTGTGTGTGTTGGGTGGGGTGCGTGTGTGTGTGTGTTGGGTGGGGTGCGTGTGTGTGTGTGTGTGTGTGTTGGGTGGGGTGCGTGTGTGTGTGTGTTGGGTGGGGTGCTTGTGTGTGTGTGTTGGGTGGGGTGCGTGTGTGTGTGTGTTGGGTGGGGTGCGTGTGTGTGTGTGTTGGGTGGGGTGCGTGTGTGTGTGTGTTGGGTGGGGTGCGTGTGTGTGTGTGTGTTGGGTGGGGTGCGTGTGTGTGTGTTGGTGGGGTGTCTGTGTGTGTGTGTTGGGTTGGGTGCGTGTGTGTGTGTTGGGTGGGGTGCGTGTGTGTGTGTTGGGTGGGGTGCGTGTGTGTGTGTTGGGTGGGGTGCGTGTGTGTTGTTGGGTGGGGTGCGTGTGTGTTGTTGGGTGGGGTGCGTGTGTGTGTGTGTGTGTGTTGGGTGGGGTGCGTGTGTTGGGTTGGGTGCGTGTGTGTGTGTGTGTGTTGGGTGGGGTGCGTGTGTGTGTGTGTGTTGGGTGGGGTGCGTGTGTGTGTGTTGGGTGGGGTGCGTGCGTGTGTGTGTTGGGTGGGGTGGGTGCGTGTGTGTGTTGGGTGGGGTGCGTGCGTGTGTGTGTTGCGTGGGGTGCGTGCCTGTGTTGGGTGGGGTGCGTGCGTGTGTTGGGTGGGGTGCGTGCGTGTGTGTGTTGGGTGGGGTGCGTGTGTGTGTGTTGGGTGGGGTGCGTGTGTGTGTGTGTGTGTTGGGTGGGGTGCGTGCGTGTGTGTGTGTGTTGGGTGGGGTGCGTGTGTGTGTGTGTTGGGTGGGGTGCGTGTGTGTGTGTGTTGGGTGGGGTGCGTGTGTGTGTGTGGTGGGTGGGGTGCGTGTGTGTGTGTGTGTTGGGTGGGGTGCGTGTGTGTGTGTGTTGGGTGGGGTGCGTGTGTGTGTGTGTTGGGTGGGGTGCGTGTGTGTGTGTGTTGGGTGGGGTGCGTGTGTGTGTGTGTTGGGTGGGGTGCGTGTGTGTGTGTGTTGGGTGGGGTGCGTGTGTGTGTGTGTTGGGTGGGGTGCGTGTGTGTGTGTGTTGGGTGGGGTGCGTGTGTGTGTGTGTTGGGTGGGGTGCGTGTGTGTGTGTGTTGGGTGGGGTGCGTCTGTGTGTGTGTTGGGTGGGGTGAGTGTGTGTGTGTGTTGGGTGGGGTGCGTGTGTGTGTGTGTTGGGTGGGGTGCGTGTGTGTGTGTGTTGGGTGGGGTGCGTGTGTGTGTGTGTGTTGGGTGGGGTGCGTGTGTGTGTGTGTTGGGTGGGGTGCGTGTGTGTGTGTGTTGGGTGGGGTGCGTGTGTGTGTGTGTTGGGTGGGGTGCGTGTGTGTGTGTGTTGGGTGGGGTGCTTGTGTGTGTGTGTTGGGTGGGGTGCGTGTGTTGGTTGGGGGGCGTGTTGGGTAGGGTGCGTGTGTTGGGTGGGGTGCGTGTTGGGTGGGGTGCGTGTGTGTGTGTGTTGGGTGGGGTGCGTGTGTGTGTGTGTTGTGTGGGGTGCGTGTGTGTGTGTGTTGGGTGGGGTGCGTGTGTGTGTGTGTGTTGGGTGGGGTGCGTGTGTGTGTGTGTTGGGTGGGGTGTGTGTGTATGTTGGGTGGGGTGTGTGTGTTGGTGGGGTGCGTTTGTGTGTTGGGCGGGGGGCGTGTGTGCGTGTGTTGGGTGGGGTCGTGTTGGGTAGGGTGTGTGTGTTGGGTGGGGCGCGTGTGTGTGTGTGTGTTGGGTGGGGCGCGTGTGTGTGTGTCGGGTGGGGTGCGTGTGTGTGTGTGTGTTGGGTGGGGTGCGTGTGTGTGTGTGTGTGTTGGGTGGGGTGCGTGCGTGTGTGTGTGTTGGGTGGGGTGCGTGTGTGTGTGTGTTGGGTGGGGTGCGTGTGTGTGTGTGTTGGGTGGGGTGCGTGTGTGTGTGTGTTGGGTGGGGTGCGTGTGTGTGTGTGTTGGGTGGGGTGCGTGTGTGTGTGTGTTGGGTGGGGTGCGTGTGTGTGTGTGTGTTGGGTGGGGTGCGTGTGTGTGTGTGTGTGTTGGGTGGGCTGCGTGGGTGTGTGTGTGTGTTGGGTGGGCTGCGTGGGTGTGTGTGTGTGTTGGGTGGGGTGCGTGGGTGTGTGTGTGTTGGGTGGGGTGCGTGGGTGTGTGTGTGGGTTGGGTGGGGTGCGTGGGTGTGTGTGGGTTGGGTGGGGTGCGTGGGTGTGTGTGTGGGTTGGGTGGGGTGCGTGGGTGTGTGTGTGGGTTGGGTGGGGTGCGTGGGTGTGTGTGTGGGTTGGGTGGGGTGCGTGGGTGTGTGTGTGGGTTGAGTGGGGTGCGTGGGTGTGTGTGTGGGTTGGGTGGGGTGCGTGGGTGTGTGTGTGGGTTGGGTGGGGTGCGTGGGTGTGTGTGTGTGGGTTGGGTGGGGTGCGTGGGTGTGTGTGTGTTGGGTGGGGTGTGTGTTGGGTGGGGTGTGTGTTGGGTGGGGTGTGTGTGTGTGTGTGTTGGGTGGGGTGCGTGTGTGTGTGTGTTGGGTGGGGTGCATGTGTGTGTGTGTTGGGTGGGGTGCATGTGTGTGTGTGTTGTGTGTTGTGCGTGTGTGTGTGTGTTGGGTGGGGTGCGTGTGTGTGTGTGTTGGGTGGGGTGCCTGTGTGTGTGTTGTTGGGTGGGGTGCCTGTGTGTTGTTGGGTGGGGTGCGTGTGTGTTGGGTGGGGTGTGTGTGTCTGTGTGTGTGTGTGTGTATGTTGGGTGTGGTGTGTGTTGGTGGGGTGCGTTTGTGTGTTGGGCGGGGGGGCGTGTGTGCGTGTGTTGGGTGGGGGGCGTGTTGGGTAGGGTGCGTGTGTTGGGTGGGGTGTGTGTTGGGTGGGGTGCGTGTGTGTGTGTGTTGGGTGGGGTGCGTGTGTGTGTGTGTTGGGTGGGGTGCGTGTGTGCGTGTGTTGGTTGGGGGGCGTGTTGGGTGGGGTGCGTGTGTGTGTGTGTTGGGTGGGGTGCGTGTGTGTGTGTGTTGGGTGGGGTGCGTGTGTGTGTGTGTGTTGGGCGGGGGGCATGTGTGCGTGTGTTGGTTGGGGGGCGTGTAGGGTAGGGTGCGCGTGTAGGGTAGGGTGCGTGTGTTGGGTGGGGTGCGTGTTGGGTGGGGTGCGTCTGTGTGTGTGTTGGGTGGGGTGCGTGTGTGTGTGTGTTGGGTGGGGTGCGTGTGTGTGTGTTGGGTGGGGTGCGTGTGTGTGTGTTGGGTGGGGTGCGTGTGTGTGTGTGTTGGGTGGGGTGCGTGTGTGTGTGTGTTGGGTGGGGTGCGTGTGTGTGTGTGTTGGGTGGGGTGCGTGTGTGTGTGTGTTGGGTGGGGTGCGTGTGTGTGTGTGTTGGGTGGGGTGCGTGTGTGTGTGTTGGGTGGGGTGCGTGTGTGTGTGTGTTGGGTGGGGTGCGTGTGTGTGTGTGTTGGGTGGGGTGCGTGTGTGTGTGTGTTGGGTGGGGTGCGTGTGTGTGTGTGTTGGGTGGGGTGCGTGTGTGTGTGTGTTGGGTGGGGTGCGTGTGTGTGTGTGTTGGGTGGGGTGCCCGTGTGTGTGTTGTTGGGTGGGGTGCGTGTGTGTTGTTGGGTGGGGGTGCGTGTGTGTTGGGTGGGGTGTGTGTGTCTGTGTGTGTGTGTGTGTGTATGTTGGGTGGGGTGTGTGTGTTGGTGGGGTGCGTTTGTGTGTTGGGCGGGGGGCGTGTGTGCGTGTGTTGGGTGGGGGGCGTGTTGGGTAGGGTGCGTGTGTTGGGTGGGGTGCGTGTTGGGTGGGGTGCGTGTGTGTGTGTTGGGTGGGGTGCGTGTGTGTGTGTGTGTTGGGTGGGGTGCGTGTGTGTGTGTGTTGGGTGGGGTGCGTGTGTGTGTGTGTTGGGTGGGGTGCGTGTGTGTGTGTGTTGGTGGGGTGCGTGTGTGTGTGTGTTGGGTGGGGTGCGTGCGTGTGTGTGTTGGGTGGGGTGCGTGCGTGTGTGTGTTGGGTGGGGTGCGTGCGTGTGTGTGTTGGGTGGGGTGCGTGCGTGTGTGTGTTGGGTGGGGTGCGTGCGTGTGTGTGTTGGGTGGGGTGCGTGCGTGTGTGTGTTGGGTGGGGTGCGTGCGTGTGTGTGTTGGGTGGGGTGCGTGCGTGTGTGTGTTGGGTTGGGTGCGTGCGTGTGTGTGTTGGGTTGGGTGCGTGCGTGTGTGTGTTGGGTGGGGTGTGTGCGTGTGTGTGTTGGGTGGGGTGCGTGCGTGTGTGTGTTGGGTGGGGTGCGTGCGTGTGTGTGTTGGGTGGGGTGCGTGCGTGTGTGTGTTGGGTGGGGTGCGTGCGTGTGTGTGTTGGGTGGGGTGCGTGCGTGTGTGTGTTGGGTGGGGTGCGTGCGTGTGTGTGTTGGGTGGGGTGCGTGCGTGTGTGTGTTGGGTGGGGTGCGTGCGTGTGTGTGTTGGGTGGGGTGCGTGCGTGTGTGTGTTGGGTGGGGTGCGTGCGTGTGTGTGTTGGGTGGGGTGCGTGCGTGTGTGTGTTGGGTGGGGTGCGTGCGTGTGTGTGTTGGGTGGGGTGCGTGCGTGTGTGTGTTGGGTGGGGTGCGTGCGTGTGTGTGTTGGGTGGGGTGCGTGCGTGTGTGTGTTGGGTGGGGTGCGTGCGTGTGTGTGTTGGGTGGGGTGCGCGCGTGTGTGTGTTGGGTGGGGTGCGTGCGTGTGTGTGTTGGGTGGGGTGCGTGCGTGTGTGTGTTGGGTGGGGTGCGTGCGTGTGTGTGTTGGGTGGGGTGCGTGCGTGTGTGTGTGTTGGGCGGGGGGGGCGTGTGTGCGTGTGTTGGGCGGGGGGCGTGTTGGGTAGGGTGCGTGTGTTGGGTGGGGTGCGTGTTGGGTGGGGTGCGTGTGTGTGTGTGTTGGGTGGGGTGCGTGTGTGTGTGTGTTGGGTGGGGTGCGTGTGTGTGTGTGTTGGGTGGGGTGCGTGTGTGTGTGTGTTGGGTGGGGTGCGTGTGTGTGTGTGTTGGGTGGGGTGCGTGTGTGTGTGTGTTGGGTGGGGTGTGTGTATGTTGGGTGGGGTGTGTGTGTTGGTGGGGTGCGTTTGTGTGTTGGGCGGGGGGCGTGTGTGCGTGTGTTGGGTGGGGGGCGTGTTGGGTAGGGTGCGTGTGTTGGGTGGGGTGCGTGTTGGGTGGGGTGCGTGTGTGTGTGTGTTGGGTGGGGTGCGTTTGTGTGTGTGTTGGGTGGGGTGCGTGTGTGTGTGTGTTGGGTGGGGTGCGTGTGTGTGTGTGTTGGTGGGGTGCGTGTGTGTGTGTTGGTGGGGTGCGTGTGTGTGTGTGTTGGGTGGGGTGCGTGTGTGTGTGTGTTGGGTGGGGTGCGTGTGTGTGTGTGTTGGGTGGGGTGCGTGTGTGTGTGTGTTGGGTGGGGTGCGTGTGTGTGTGTTGGGTGGGGTGCGTGCGTGTGTGTGTTGGGTGGGGGGCGTGTGTGTGTTGGGTGGGGGGCGTGCGTGTGTTGGGTGGGGTGCGTGCGTGTGTGTGTTGGGTGGGGTGCGTGCGTGTGTGTGTTGGGTGGGGTGCGTGTGTGTGTGTGTTGGGTGGGGTGCGTGTGTGTGTGTGTTGGGTGGGGTGCGTGTGTGTGTGTGTTGGGTGGGGTGCGTGTGTGTGTGTGTTGGGTGGGGTGCGTGTGTGTGTGTGTTGGGTGGGGTGCGTGTGTGTGTGTGTTGGGTGGGGTGCGTGTGTGTGTGTGTTGGGTGGGGTGCGTGTGTGTGTGTGTTGGGTGGGGTGCGTGTGTGTGTGTGTTGGGTGGGGTGCGTGTGTGTGTGTGTTGGGTGGGGTGCGTGTGTGTGTGTGTTGGGTGGGGTGCGTGTGTGTGTGTGTGTTGGGTGGGGTGCGTGTGTGTGTGTGTTGGGTGGGGTGCGTGTGTGTGTGTGTTGGGTGGGGTGCGTGTGTGTGTGTGTGTTGGGTGGGGTGCGTGTGTGTGTGTGTTGGGTGGGGTGCGTGTGTGTGTGTGTTGGGTGGGGTGCGTGTGTGTGTGTGTTGGGTGGGGTGCGTGTGTGTGTGTGTTGGGTGGGGTGCTTGTGTGTGTGTGTTGGGTGGGGTGCGTGTGTGTGTGTGTTGGGTGGGGTGCGTGTGTGTGTGTGTTGGGTGGGGTGCGTGTGTGTGTGTGTTGGTGGGGTGTCTGTGTGTGTGTGTTGGGTTGGGTGCGTGTGTGTGTGTTGGGTGGGGTGCGTGTGTGTGTGTTGGGTGGGGTGCGTGTGTGTGTGTTGGGTGGGGTGCGTGTGTGTTGTTGGGTGGGGTGCGTGTGTGTTGTTGGGTGGGGTGCGTGTGTGTGTGTGTGTGTGTGTTGGGTGGGGTGCGTGTGTTGGGTTGGGTGCGTGTGTGTGTGTGTGTGTGTTGGGTGGGGTGCGTGTGTGTGTGTGTGTTGGGTGGGGTGCGTGTGTGTGTGTTGGGTGGGGTGCGTGCGTGTGTGTGTTGGGTGGGGTGCGTGCGTGTGTGTGTTGGGTGGGGTGCGTGCGTGTGTGTGTTGCGTGGGGTGCGTGCCTGTGTTGGGTGGGGTGCGTGCGTGTGTTGGGTGGGGTGCGTGCGTGTGTGTGTTGGGTGGGGTGCGTGTGTGTGTGTTGGGTGGGGTGCGTGTGTGTGTGTGTGTTGGGTGGGGTGCGTGTGTGTGTGTGTTGGGGGGGGTGCGTGTGTGTGTGTGTTGGGTGGGGTGCGTGTGTGTGTGTGTTGGGTGGGGTGCGTGTGTGTGTGTGTTGGGTGGGGTGCGTGTGTGTGTGTGTGTTGGGTGGGGTGCGTGTGTGTGTGTGTTGGGTGGGGTGCGTGTGTGTGTGTGTTGGGTGGGGTGCGTGTGTGTGTGTGTTGGGTGGGGTGCCTGTGTGTGTGTGTTGGGTGGGGTGCGTGTGTGTGTGTGTTGGGTGGGGTGCGTGTGTGTGTGTGTTGGGTGGGGTGCGTGTGTGTGTGTGTTGGGTGGGGTGCGTCTGTGTGTGTGTTGGGTGGGGTGAGTGTGTGTGTGTGTTGGGTGGGGTGCGTGTGTGTGTGTGTTGGGTGGGGTGCGTGTGTGTGTGTGTTGGGTGGGGTGCGTGTGTGTGTGTGTGTTGGGTGGGGTGCGTGTGTGTGTGTGTGTTGGGTGGGGTGCGTGTGTGTGTGTGTTGGGTGGGGTGCGTGTGTGTGTGTGTTGGGTGGGGTGCTTGTGTGCGTGTGTTGGGTGGGGTGCGTGTGTGCGTGTGTTGGTTGGGGGGCGTGTTGGGTAGGGTGCGTGTGTTGGGTGGGGTGCGTGTTGGGTGGGGTGCGTGTGTGTGTGTGTTGGGTGGGGTGCGTGTGTGTGTGTGTTGGGTGGGGTGCGTGTGTGTGTGTGTTGGGTGGGGTGTGTGTGTGTGTGTGTTGGGTGGGGTGCGTGTGTGTGTGTGTTGGGTGGGGTGTGTGTGTATGTTGGGTGGGGTGTGTGTGTTGGTGGGGTGCGTTTGTGTGTTGGGCGGGGGGCGTGTGTGCGTGTGTTGGGTGGGGGGCGTGTTGGGTAGGGTGCGTGTGTTGGGTGGGGTGCGTGTTGGGTGGGGTGCGTGTGTGTGTGTGTTGGGTGGGGTGCGTGTGTGTGTGTGTTGGGTGGGGTGCGTGTGTGTGTGTGTTGGGTGGGGTGCGTGTGTGTGTGTGTTGGGTGGGGTGCGTGTGTGTGTGTGTTGGGTGGGGTGCGTGTGTGTGTGTGTTGGTGGGGTGCGTGTGTGTGTGTGTTGGTGGGGTGCGTGTGTGTGTGTGTTGGGTGGGGTGCGTGTGTGTGTGTGTTGGGTGGGGTGCGTGTGTGTGTGTGTGTGTTGGGTGGGGTGCGTGTGTGTGTGTGTTGGGTGGGGTGCGTGCGTGTGTGTGTTGGGTGGGGTGCGTGCGTGTGTGTGTTGGGTGGGGTGCGTGCGTGTGTGTGTCTGGTGGGGTGCGTGTGTGTGTGTGTGTTGGGTTGGGTGCGTGTGTGTGTGTGTTGGGTGGGGTGCGTGTGTGTGTGTGTTGGGTGGGGTGCGTGCGTGTGTGTGTTGGGTGGGGTGCGTGTGTGTGTGTGTGTTGGGTGGGGTGCGTGCGTGTGTGTGTTGGGTGGGGTGCGTGCGTGTGTGTGTTGGGTGGGGTGCGTGTGTGTGTGTGTGTTGGGTGGGGTGCGTGTGTGTGTGTGTGTTGGGTGGGGTGCGTGTGTGTGTGTTGGGTGGGGTGCGTGTGTGTGTGTTGGGTGGGGTGCGTGCGTGTGTGTGTTGGGTGGGGTGCGTGCGTGTGTGTGTTGGGTGGGGTGCGTGCGTGTGTTGGGTGGGGGGCGTGCGTGTGTTGGTTGGGGTGCGTGCGTGTGTGTGTTGGGTGGGGTGCGTGCGTGTGTGTGTTGGGTGGGGTGCGTGTGTGTGTGTGTTGGGTGGGGTGCGTGTGTGTGTGTGTTGGGTGGGGTGCGTGTGTGTGTGTGTTGGGTGGGGTGCGTGTGTGTGTGTGTTGGGTGGGGTGCGTGTGTGTGTGTGTTGGGTGGGGTGCGTGTGTGTGTGTGTTGGGTGGGGTGCGTGTGTGTGTGTGTTGGGTGGGGTGCGTGGGTGTGTGTGTTGGGTGGGGTGCGTGGGTGTGTGTGTTGGGTGGGGTGCGTGTGTGTGTGTGTTGGGTGGGGTGCGTGTGTGTGTGTGTTGGGTGGGGTGAGTGTGTGTGTGTGTTGGGTGGGGTGCGTGTGTGTGTGTGTTGGGTGGGGTGCGTGTGTGTGTGTGTTGGGTGGGGTGCTTGTGTGTGTGTGTTGGGTGGGGTGCGTGTGTGTGTGTGTTGGGTGGGGTGCGTGTGTGTGTGTGTTGGGTGGGGTGCGTGTGTGTGTGTGTTGGGTGGGGTGCGTGTGTGTGTGTGTTGGTGGGGTGTCTGTGTGTGTGTGTTGGGTTGGGTGCGTGTGTGTGTGTTGGGTGGGGTGCGTGTGTGTGTGTTGGGTGGGGTGCGTGTGTGTGTGTTGGGTGGGGTGCGTGTGTGTGTGTTGGGTGGGGTGCGTGTGTGTTGTTGGGTGGGGTGCGTGTGTGTTGTTGGGTGGGGTGCGTGTGTGTGTGTGTGTGTTGGGTGGGGTGCGTGTGTTGGGTGGGGTGCGTGTGTGTGTGTGTGTTGGGTGGGGTGCGTGTGTGTGTGTGTTGGGTGGGGTGCGTGTGTGTGTTTTGGGTGGGGTGCGTGCGTGTGTGTGTTGGGTGGGGTGCGTGCGTGTGTTGGGTGGGGTGCGTGCGTGTGTGTGTTGGGTGGGGTGCGTGCGTGTGTGTGTTGGGTGGGGTGCGTGTGTGTGTGTGTTGGGTGGGGTGCGTGTGTGTGTGTGTTGGGTGGGGTGCGTGTGTGTGTGTGTTGGGTGGGGTGCGTGTGTGTGTGTGTTGGGTGGGGTGCGTGTGTGTGTGTGTTGGGTGGGGTGCGTGTGTGTGTGTGTTGGGTGGGGTGCGTGTGTGTGTGTTGGGTGG